>NC_039366.1:112944625-113248560 GCF_003573695.1 Papaver somniferum | reverse complement strand
GGATTTTTTTATACAACAAGTTAACGGCTCTAGATGGGTTAGGTGTTGTAGTGTAAGGCGGAGATATCAAACGTTGATGAACAGCAAGGGAGCGACCGTTGGATTCAACTACCATCTAATCTGAAGGCTTGGAATTTCAGCGCTGTGGTGCTTGGCAGAGACTTCAGATTTTGATGCTCTATGAAGGAGCGACCATCGGATGCTTCTGAGAACTGATCTGATGGCTGAGAACGGAGGCGCTTTTGTGTGTAGAAAATGAGGTTGTGCGCACCATTCTTCGCGGCTTCCTTGCGTAATTTCTCCCGGCTTTTCACTACTTTTCTGCTCTTTTCGCTCCGCGACTCATCCGAACTTTATTTATTACCTAAAAATGCAAAATTAATTAATAAAATATTTATTCTTGAAAACAATGAAAATACAGAATATGGGATAAAATGTAGAATTAATGCACAAAAGATGAGTTAAATGCCAACAAAAAGGGATAAATATATACAATATTTGGCACTCATCAAATACCCCCAAACCTGAATTTTACTTGTCCTCAAGTAAAACAAAACTAAGGAAATCCTAACTATACCACTGTCGCTGGTCTCTCGAATGCATTTAGCGTATGCACTAAGCCTTTTAAACCACTAAGTGTCCCTAGTGGACGAGTTGAAGTCTCGTGAAGGTTTGCTTAGAACGTACCTACAAAGTTCTAGGTCAAAATATAAGCTCAGATTCCATCAAACGTGACATGTGCAAAAAGTTAAGCTCACAGCAAAATGGAGATGTCAATCTAGCTATCGAAGGCACAATCCTAGCACTGATAACAAAAGACATGTGATAAGAGTGTAAAGTGTATCTACACATGTGTAAAGAAAGATCTGAAGTCATGACTACTAATCACCAAGAGATAGTTTCTCAGGCTAAGAACTGAGGTCGAAATCTAGCTAGCTGTCCGGACTTTACGAGAATTGTGAATGAGTATTTCACAATTACTCGCGTTGTACATCAATGGCATACACCCTCCTTGCTTATTACAAGAAACAACAAAAGATGACTATTTACATGACTCTTATTTACATTGACTATCTCTTTTTATTTTTGGAACAAGAGATGATGGAATTGATAAATACTTGATTTTTTTGTATTTTTCTGATATTTTTTTTTTTTTTTTTTTTTTTTTTTTTTTTTTTTTTTTTTTTTTTGTTTTTTTTTTTTTTTTTTTTTTTTTTTTTAACAAGAAACACTTTTGATACATAACAAAAGGAAACAAAAATTACATGACACTTTGCAAGAGGTAGCCCTTTTTGATGCACCCAGTTAAATTCGATGGTTGTCTTTCTTAATGTAACCTCCACCTTCTATCCCAACCAACCAAAGAACAAGCTAGTCAGTTTCGTTCAGTATTCTAAAGTGATTGGCAATCGTAACTTCCTATCCAACACCTTGAAGATCGAGGCCATACATGTATTGGTAGATCGTGCGCGTGCAAATTTCTTATCACTATGTGAATTGTGCTAGAATCAGGGTGCCTAAATATCTAGACTAAGACTCCTAATAAAAATACATATTTGCACAAGAGTCAACATTTCAAGGTAAATGAGCTCCATTTTTATGATTTTTTTTATTTTTTAATTATTTTTTTTTTTTTTTGAATTTTTCAATTTTTTCAAAAAAAGAGGAGTTTTTTTCAATTATAGCATTATCATGGTATCTACTCTATACCCCCAAACCTAAACTAAACATTGTCCTCAATGTTTCAAAATGGAAAGAATTATAAAACAATATATGAAGAGGAACATGCTGAGTAGAGTAAAAGGAGAGAGAATACCCGATTGTACGGTGGAGCTCGATTAAAACTCCGTTATTCAAGGCAAAAATCCATCATATTAGCAGTCACAATGGATGAGCACAAAATATACACAAAAGGAAATTTAACTAACACATTATCTACAAGAAAATTTTGGTTTTAATGGGATTGGACTTTTTGGAAAAAAATTGGTTTTGTTGGGATACATTTGGTTTTGATGGGAAAACGAAAAATTTTGGTTTTTAGGGAAACATTTGGAAAACTGTTTGGTTATTTAGGGAAAGAGTGGACCAGTTTAGTCCACATAGACTGGGTCCTCCAGGTCGGTTGTTTCAATGTCGGGTGGAAATGGCTCAAGGAATGGCTTTAATCTCTGCCCGTTGACTTTGAAAACGTTCTTGTTGGAGACATCCTCCAACTCTACAGCTCCATGAGGAAAAACTGTGCGTACTAGGTACGGACCCTTCCATCTGGAACGCAGTTTTCCTGGAAAAAGATGTAATCGGGAGTCATACAGCAAGACTTTCTGACCAGGAGTGAAGGATTTGCGTAGAATACGCTTGTCATGAAACATCTTCATCTTCTGCTTGTACAGCTTGGCACTGTCATAAGCCTCATTTCTCAATTCTTCCAACTCGTTGAGTTGAAGTTTCCTTTGAATTCCAGCTTCGTCCAGAGAAAAGTTCAGCTCTTTGATTGCCCAGTAGGCACGATGTTCTAATTCCACAGGTAGATGGCACGGCTTTCCATACACTAGACGATAGGGGGACATGCCAATTGGTGTCTTATAAGCTGTTCTATAGGCCCACAAAGCATCATTCAATCTCAATGACCAATCTTTCCTGGACGGGTTGACCGTCTTCTCCAGAATGTGCTTAATTTCCCTATTAGACACTTCCACTTGTCCACTAGTCTGAGGGTGGTACGGAGTAGCAACCTTGTGAGTTATGCCATACTTGCGTACTAAAGACTCAAAGTACTTGTTACGAAAATGTGAACCGCCGTCACTGATGATAGCTCTAGGGGTACCAAAACGTGAAAATATGTTCTCCTTTAGAAATGAAAGTACCACCTTGTGGTCATTTGTTCTGGTTGTATGGCTTCTACCCACTTAGAAACGTAATCAACGGCGACTAGATGTACAACTTGCTGTCAGACATGGGAAATGGACCCATGAAGTCTATCCCCCAAACATCAAAAATCTCCACAATCAAAATGGGGTTATAACCGGAAAAGCCATCTAGAAAACAGTAGTGACTGTGTCCAGACACACGTTCTAGCATTTGGTCAATGAAAGGGAGCGGGAAGTGATCCTTCCTTGTTACTGTGTTCAACTTCCTGTAGTCGATGCATACTCGCCATCCTGGTTGTACGAGTAGGGACTAATTCATTCTTGTCGTTCTGAACAACAGTAATGCCTGACTTCTTAGGCACAACTTGAATGGGACTAACCCATTTGCTATCGGGAATTGGGTATATGATACCCGCATCAAGTAGTTTCAGGATCTCTCCTTTGACTACATCTCTCATGTTAGGATTAAGTCTCCTTTGCATTTCCCTCGATGGTTTGGCATTCTCTTCAAGGTTAATGTGGTGCATGCAAATGGTGGGACTAATTCCTTTGAGATCTGAGATGGTCCATCCTAAGGCCTCTTTGTGTTCCTTAAGTACTTCTAAAAGCTTACTTTCCTGTTCCGTGTCTAAACATGATGAAATAATGACAGGTAAAGTATCAGAAGAACCTAGGAATGCGTACTTCAACGTACTAGGCAATGTTTCAATTCAAGCTTGGGTGGCTCAACAATGGATGGAATAAGCTTGGAATCAGAAGTAGGGTGGTTCCACTTCATATTTCCTTTCAGTGATGTCCATTTGAGGTACAGATTCGAGCAGAGATAGGACGTCACTACAGTATGCATCATCATAGAATCAGGGTTAAAGTTCTCCATACATGCTTGAAAGGGGTCGACGGATAGAATGTTAGTCAACGAATCTTGCATTAATCCTTCAATCATATACTTCATGCACATCATCATCATCAAGATTCACAGGTTGTTGACTAATATCGAACACATTCAATTCTACCGTCATGTTACCAAAAGACAGTTTCAACACTCCATTCCGACATTGATGATCGCGTTGGACGTAGCCAAGAAAGGACGTCCTAAGATGACAGGAATGTGACAGTCTGGGTTTTGTACAGGTTGAGTGTCTAAGACAATGAAGTCTACGGGAAAATAGAATTTGTCAACCTTGATCAAAACATCTTCCACCACTCCACGAGGAATCTTGACAGATCGGTCTGCCAGTTGTAGAGTGATAGATGTTGGTTTCAACTCCCCAAGACCTAACTGCTCATAAACAGAATATGGCAGTAGGTTAACACTTGCACCTAGGTCTAATAACGCTTTATTGACCGTGTGTTCTCCTATAGTGCAAGAAATTGTTGGACATCCTGGATCCCTAAACTTGGGTGGAGTTTTGTTCAGAATGATGGAACTCACCTGCTCAGCTAAAAAGCACGTTTTTGCACATTGAGCTTGCGTTTTGAGTACACAAGTCTTTGAGGAATTTGGCATAAGCAGGGATTTGCTTGATTGCTTCAAGAAAAGGAATGTTGATGTTGACTCTCTTGAACAGATCTAACATCTCATTGTAATGGGTACTTTTCTGTTGATAGATCAATCTTTGAGGAAATGGAGCAACAGGAAGATGAGTTGGCAAAGGGACATTCACAGCAGTAGAATTGTCAGATTTTCCAACTTGCTCAGATTCTTTGGTTTTCTGGGGTTGTGGAGAAGCGTGGAATTTGTATCAGATTCATTAGGTTCGCCCACGTTGTTCTCGATGACTTTACCACTTCGGAGGGTGGTAATGGCATGGATTTGATCAGGTGAGGTTTCAGTGCAGGATGTTGTGCCTGTTTGAAATATCCTCTTTGGATTTTGTTGGGGTTGGCTCGGAAGTTTACCCTTTTCTCTCTCACATATTTGATCCATCTTTTGATCTAGATTTTTCTGACTTTGCATCAAACTCTGGAACATTTCCTCTAAGGTGGACAATCTCTTGTCGGTATTGTGTTGAGGGATGATTGTTGTTGAGAGTTTGATTGTTGTTGAGGGTTTCTCGGGTGTTGATAACCTTGATTGTTCTGATATCCCTGATTGTTTTGATGCTTGATTGGGTTGATAGCTCTGATTGGGTTGATAGCTCTGATTGGGTTGAGATGGTCCTCCTTGAGTGGGTCCTTTTGACCATGAAAAGTTAGGGTGGTTTCTCCATCCTGGATTGTAGGTCTGTGAATAAGGGTTATGCTCTGGTTTCTGAAACATGGCATGTGCCTGTTCAAGCCTAGACTCCTGGATTGCAAGCAAATCTGGACAATTTTGGAATTGATGGTTGGGGTCGTTACAAGCAGCACAAACAGACGAAGCGACATGTTCTCGGAGAGTAGTGGTGGAAGGTTTTGAATTTTTATGTAGTTCTAACTCTTCTAATCTCCTAACTATTGATGCCATGTTTGCTCTACCCTCAAAATCCGCTTCAATCCTAAAAGCCTTGCTTCGGATGTAGTCTTTCTGGTTTCACGGATGGATTCCCACTGTTGCGTCTTTTCAGCTACTTCAATAAGAAGTCCCAAGACGCGTCAGCAGTTTTATCTACGAATAGACCATTACACATCGACTCAACCGTTGTTCGGGTGGACACATCTAGACCTTCATACAAAATTTGCACAAGTCTCCATTTTTCAAAACCATGATGGGGACATTGGAGCAATAATTCATTGAATCTCTCCAGGTATCTAGCTAAGGTCTCACCTTCTAATTGCACAAAGCTATTCAGACTTTGACGAATTGTCGCAGTCTTGTGGTTCGGGAAAAACTTTTTGAAAAACTCCTTTGTGAGGTCATCCCATGTCATGATGGATTGAGGCTGTAAAGCATAGAGCCAGGCCTTTGCCTTATCTTTCAGGGAAAAAGGAAAAAGCCTTAACTTCAGGGTTTCGTCGGTCATTTGAGTGAAACGCAGAGTTCCACAAATTTCCTCGAATTCTCTCACGTGGTGGTAAGGGTTTTCATTCTCAACACCTCTAAAAATAGGAAGCATCTGTATTGTGCTAGATTTCAGCTCATAATGGCCATTAGCCTCGGGCAGCAAAATACAGACGGTTGACTGGCTCTAGTTGGGTACATATAATCCTTGAGGGTACGTGGTTCTCCCATTGTTTCTGGTTGATCTGGACTGTCTCCCTCAGAACTTAGAATTTCGATAGGTTCGTCTGGGTTAATTCTAACAAGTCTGTTTGTCTGGTCTCTGTAGGTCACAATCATGTCCTAGTAGGTACCTTAACTAACATGTTGGTCAGACAGAGCAATCGGAAACAATTTGGCCCAAGGGTTATGAAGATTTGGTTTTTGAATGGGTTTTGGTTTAAAGAAGGGATTTTGTTTTTTTGGTTTAAAATTTTGGGCTTTGGAAAAAAATTTTTGAACTAAACCTAGCATAAATTATCACAACTCATAAAAGAAAATAAAAACAATAATAATAATTAAAACAAGCCCATAAAAGAAAAAAGAAAAATAAAAGAAAAATAAAGAAAAACAAAAAAGAAAATAAAAAATTATTACAATCCCAAATATAAAAAAAGAAAAAGAAAATAAAAAATTATTACAACCCAAAATAAATAATTAAAAAATTATTACAAGCCCAAATTTGAATTTAAATGAGCCCAAGTGGGTTAACTCATGGGTTAGGCTTACTTGTTTTTGGAGGGAAGCCCAAAAATAGGCTTTTAGTCCCCTTTTAGTTGCAAGGCCCAGTTGGGCTTTAGGATCGTCCTAGCAGCTCACGTCCAAGCCCAGCAGCAGCAGGTGTAGCAGAGCCCAGCAGCAGCAGCAACGGAGCCCAGCTGAAGTTGCAAGCCCAAGAGCAGTTGAGGTTACTGAGCCCAGCTCAGTTGGTTCAAGCCCAGTTCAGAGATTGTTGCACAAGCCCAGCAGAAGAGGTTGGCAGCAGGCCTGGCAGCAGCTTTGCAGCTTCAGTTGGCAGCAGTTGGCAGCAAGTTGGCAGCAGTTGGCAGCAAGCTTGGCAACAGCAACAGCTTGGCAGCAGCAGCTTCTCAGCAGCTTCAGCAACACTTGCAGCAGCAGAGCAACACTTGCAGTTGCAGCAGCAACAGCACCAGCAGAGCAGCAGCTTCACAGCAGCTTCAGTTGGCTTCAGTTGGCAGCAAGTTGGCAGAAGCAACAGCAACAGCAGCAACAGTAGCTTGGCAGCAGCAGCTCCACACCAGCAGCAGCAGCAGCTTGAAAACTTCAAAAAGATGGCAGCCAGCTCCCCGGCAGCGGCGCCAAAAACTTGTTGTGATTCTTAGAGATGCACACAAAACACTTGCAAGTATACAAGGTCAAGATTTATAATATAAGAGTGAGTAGGGGTTTGTCCACAGGGAGAGGAGCATATGAGAAGTTTTCCTAGACTAATAAGAGTGGCAATGCACTATGGCAGTGAGCTAAACATGTAACTGATATGAACCAAGGCTTGGAAAGTAAAGCAGCAAAGAAACAGCTAAAAGAAGCAGCAAATAACCAAGGCTTGGAAGCCAAGGGCAGGTTGAGTTCAGTGCACTGACTTCAGTGCACAATAGCTACAAAATGCAAGAAAACGAAAGGCAAGAAAAGTAACTGAAATACAAGCATACAGGACTGAAATTAAAAGTGACTGAAATTAAGATTGACTGAAAGAGAAGTGGTGGTAAGCCAAGGCTTATGATCCACCTTGTGTCCTAATCAAGTGACATGGTCTAGGTTATGTTCATTCCTAAGCATACAACTAGAAATGAAAGAACACCAACTTGCTCATTAGTCTACCCCTAGCATTGGCTGTCTTTTGACAGTACAGCCAATCACAGGCTCTGTGAACATTGACATCTCTCATTTGCACAATCTAAACACAGCAGGGAAGAACTATCCTAGCTCAATTACACTTGACAGTGCACAAGGCTTCACTGAGCCTTGGCCTGAAGTTGATTAGCTCATGCTAACCATGTTTAAAACAATCACATTCAACATATGTAAACATTCAAGCACAATTAGCATCATTTGAGATAACAAAACACATAAGCAATACTCTACTGTTCACTGATAAGTATTGAAATTTGAAGTTCAATAAAATTTTTCTCCAATTCTCTACTGGCTAGTCCAGAGAGGTAAATAGTCTCCCTCTAATACTTCCCACAACACCAATTTATACCCAATTACCCATTTAGGGTTTTCCCCCAATTTTCCCCCAAAATCAGTAGAACTAGGGTTTGGTGAAATTGATTTACCTACTGTTGATGAGATATTCGCTCCATCTCGTCGACCCAATCTTCTCCTGCTTCTTCTCGTTCCTCTCGAGCTCCAATTGATGCTTTAATCATCATATATATCCCCAATTTCTCACCTAGGGTTTCAGGCAGAGAGATGAGAAATTGAGGTTATTAATGATGCTAAAGAGATGGTACGTGATGGGTTTAGGTAGAATAGAGTTGGGGAGAAATTAGTGGAGTGATTTGGGGTGAGGTGGTGGTGATGGAGACGGACATGGTGGTGGTACGGGGCATGGCGGTTCTGCAGAGGGGGTGATGGAGGAGATGGTTCGAAGGAGAAAGGGAAGGGTGCGTTTGTTTGAGGTGTAGGTGCTCGGTCGCTAGGGTGTGAGGCGAGTGTATCGAGTTTGATGATCTGCGATGCTGAGCCGTGGGATAGGGAGATGAAAGATCAATCGGACGGTGAGATGAAGTGAAGCTTGTAGCGACCGCTGGATTTTTTTATACAACGAAGTTAACGGCTCTAGATGGGGTTAGGTGTTGTAGTGTAAGGCGGAGATATCAAACGTTGATGAACAGCAAGGGATCGACCGTTGGATTCAACTACCATCTAATCTGAAGGCTTGGAATTTCAGCGCTGTGGTGCTTGGCAGAGACTTCAGATTTTGATGCTCCATGAAGGAGCGACCGTTGGATGCTTCTGAGAACTGATCTGATGGCTGAGAACGGAGGCGCTTTTGTGTGTAGAAAATGAGGTTGTGCGCACCATTCTTCGCGGCTTCCTTGCGTAATTTCTCCCGGCTTTTCACTACTTTTCTGCTCTTTTCGCTCCGCGACTCATCCGAACTTTATTTATTACCTAAAAATGCAAAATTAATTAATAAAAATATTTATTCTTGAAAACAATGAAAATACAGAATATGGGATAAAATGTAGAATTAATGCACAAAAGGTGAGTTAAAATGCCAACAAAAAGGGATAAATATATACAATATTTGGCACTCATCAACACTTCTTTATCTCACATAAGTCTTTAAACTATCAGACGTAAGAGATTTCGCCTAATTAGGTTACTCTCCCCTACAATATAGTATTACAAGTAATACTATTAGTCGGCTACAACAGTGACTACAAAATGAAGTGCCCGCCTCAGGATAAGTTTGTAAGAAAAACAAACTTCACTATTTATAAACCAAGGTAGTTTAGACACCAAGGAATTTCCATAACCGAAAACATTCTCAAGATATGCAATAAACACCAATTTTCGGTTTTGTCTAGTTCCAATCAATATCTAACTGTAATACTATAATCCCTCTTGAATGACAACTCAATATTAATTGGTATACAAGTATACTTTACTAGTATAGCTTCTAGAGATATGTTTTACTTTTTGGAAAAGTAAAACATATACATTCGAAAATCTTAAAAGAATATTCTCAAACATTTTGGCTTGGGATCTCACCTTGAGTATCAGGAATATCTTTGAACAATAAAAGATAAGATTTATACACATGTTCAAATTACTCATAGTGTCGACATCTTGAACTTTCTTATTTTGCAAACCAACTTCCAAAATCACGCAAACTCTAAAGTATACGTGAGATTGGAAATCGGTTTTTCCATGTGGATCGACTCTACTATAGATCTCCAATACGTAGGAATCGGTTCTGCTAAAGATCCCCAAATAGGGATCGGTCTTACTAGAGATCCACAATAGGGATCAAACCACATATCCATTGATTTCTTTCAAGTATGAAACAAGTTTGTAAGTCTACTTCCTTAAACTTATGTAATCAAACATAGTTTTCTAGGCATGAAATCAATCCTTAATTCATTACAAAATCTAGTAACTAATTACAAAGATTATGTTTATGTCGCAATTACGAAGTTCAAAAGATAGGTGTTATACTTCGTAATTCAATATACCAAAGTTGTGAAACACTTGTATATTCTTCCTTGACACTTCCATCATAACAAAATCATCAAGTCTCTAATACTATAGTTTCATATATATAACTTCGCATGTTATGTTTTCAATATAAATGAATTGAAATTCAAGTAAATAGAAATGAAAACAAGTTAATTCTTGTATTACTAACCTCAAGTGGAAGGATTATGTGTTCGTTGATGTCGATATATCTTCAGAATTTACAGACTTCCTAATCTAACCTAACGAAGATGACTCTAGTAATGTAATCAATCGACTTTGAGTTTTTATACTAAAATATGACAACCAACCTTGACATACCAACACTTGGCGGGTTTAATCGAGAAATGCTCTAACAATTACATAACATTTCCAAGCTCTTCATTTTCTGATTTGGCTTGTGATGTCGTTCCAATAATTCTAATGTAACATTTATGTTTTTCATCCATCGTCACTGGCGAGATTAACTTTTGTGTGAAATATTAATTTGAAATATTTCTTGTTTTTTTATTATTATCACTAAGTTACTTATCTGTTTATGTGATTGTTTAGGAATAATCAAGTTTAGAATTTAATGCTTCCATGTAACCCCTTTAAGATTGTACTGTAAAAGTAAATGGGTTTCATTTGAACATATAGAAGGTTCACTGCAAATATACATGTTGTATTCTAAGAACAGATCACTGACTGATACAACTCTAAAGATTATTAACTATAGCCACATTATAACCAAGTAAGTAGAGGCATAAAACATGGTCAGAAGAAATAAAAAGTTCCCAAGAGTTTCTGAATTTTCCGGATTTCCTGTGCAGCACTGCCAGTGCTAGCTCTTATTGATGCATCATTTTCAGTACCAATACGACCCTACCGGCACAACTTTGTCGTAATAGGTCCACTCTGCCTATTACAATAAAATAATTTGCCTGAAAACTATCGTGAGCGATTAGGATTGAGTTTGATAAATGTTGAAAGTGTTCCGGATTCGTGAGGCAAGTACCTAAAATTTGCAGGCAGATTGCACTGAGTGCCCTTTAGAGGTAGCTTTTGCTGATCATTACGTAGGGTAGGCGTATACAAAGTTTTAAATGCATTCTAAGAGAAGAAATAGTTGTGTAACCCATTGTAATAATCAAGCCTTCAAATTCTTTACTATATGCTCAAATCTTACTCCAAGCACAACCTTCAATAATATTTTTCTTATGCACTTTCAACTGCCATGATAGCAGTATGGCAATGCATTGTCAATATAACAAGCCTAGTTTATACCCATGGCGATCCCTTATCACCACCCACAACTTGCATTCACAGGCTTCAAACATGCAGCCATATGAATTGGCTTTCGACCTACAATAGGTCGATCAACAAAGTTTCAATAGAAGGGGCTTTACAATCTCTTCCCTGCATACATAAATGAAGAGTTGAGAGGTCCAGCTAGTGTATGAGCATTGTCTTGTTTATTGAATATAAGGGGTGTTATTGTTCAGTTTTGTGACCCCAGAAGTTAAACACAGACATGCCTTGTCTAAACAAAAAATGCATCACTTTTATATGGTTTCAACATGCCATCAAGAGTTTAAAAACAAGTATCATGTTGTTTTTTTTTGAGGGAACAAGGGCTTGAAACAAGCCCAGAACTTTATTCAACTACCTCATTGAAACTGAGGTTTGAAGAGATACAACTTGGTGGAGAATTGGCATTCCACCTAAGATTTACATTGTCATGCATTGCAAATTGAGAAGTATCATGTTAAATATTTATTTTTCCATCTTTTGTCAAACATAAGTTTGACTAATTTCTCTTTTATAAATGGAAGTTAAATCTGTGTAGTGGACCATCAAATTTTTTAAAATAAATAAAATCAAAGTTACTCTTATTTTATTTGAATTTCATAGAGAGAGCGAAAGAATTTTGATTCTTGGGTTGTGTTAGAGCATTGCTCGGTCGAACTCGCATGCGTTGCTATCTCAAGCATGTTTGTCAATATTAGTTATCAAAACTATATGTCTTGATTTCTATTATACTTATGACTAAGCACTACACCATTTTTGCCGAATAGTAACTAAAATTCGTAACGGCCCAGCAACCGTTACAAAATTGACAGTTACAAAAAGCCGTTACAACCTAATTGTAACAGGTTGAAGCCGTTACGAATTTTTTTTGTGATTCGTAACAAGCGTCAGCTGTTACGAATCGTAACAGGCTAATTATTTACGCGTGCTGCTCACACGCTTGGTCACACTAGAGTCGGGTAACAGGTGTATTTGCGCGTGTGCCATTCAATCGTGTGCCATTTTTCCACCCAACATGGATTACGCTAGAGGATAATTTCACCCTTGAAGAAATGATTTTCCCCCATTCCCATCGAGTAAACCCCATTTCTCTTTTCCCATTCTCTCTCTTTTTTTCTCCCCCTTCTCATCGAGTAAACCCATCTCTTATCTTCCCCCTGGATATTCAGATGTGCACCACATCTGATTTTAAGTCTTCTCAACTGAAGATTTCAGTTCTTCAATCATCTGTTAATCATCATCATCATCATCAGTTTAGGGTTTCGATTTCAGTTTCTCATCATCAGTTTTAGGGTTTTATCTATTCTGTTATCAAATCATCTGATCTTTGAAGAATTGATCTTCAATCATCTGTTACACGAGTTTAGGTTTTTGATTTCACAGATCTCTGTAAATATTTATCATCTGTAGGATTTCAGTTTGTTAATTAGATTTTAAGGTTTTAGTATTTCAATCGATTTTAGGGTTTCTTATTACTCGTTTGATTTGGTATTGCAATTCTTAGGGTTGGGTTTGATTCTCTGCATTCGAAGCCATATTTAATTAGGGTTTGATTTGAATCGTTGTAAACAGATTATAAACCTTCTCAATATGATGTACATAGTTATTATTTATGATTATTCAATATGAACTGAGAGCATATTAGATTTCTGATTTTGATTTACGATTTTAGTTGTGGTATGTAATGTTCATTGCATAAATAAGGTTTAGTATTAAGTTTATGTCTCTTTAATAATTATACATGATAGGTAGGGTTCATTGCTTAAATAAGTTTCAAATTTTTTCATGTAACTCATCTTTAAGTGTATGAATCAAGTATCAATCTTTTTTGCACATGTATTCATAAATCCAGTCAGTTGCACTGATATGATAGTACAGGAATTTAGTTATATTTGTTTTGATGGTAGTTTGCAAATATGCGTGCTGTCAAAGAGTTGTTGCTAATGTCATTGTTTGGCTTTACAGATGCCAAGCTTTTGATTGGTAGGAGATTCAGTAACACCACTGTCTAGGGTGATATGAAGCACTGGCCATTCAAGGTTCTATGCGGTCCAGCTGACAAGACCATGATTGAGGTCTCATACAAGGATGAGGAGCAGCAGTTTGCTGCTGAGGAGATCTCTTAAATTGAAGGTCATACCTGAAAAAGTATGGGGTTGTGGGTCTTCCTTAAGAGTATTGGTTTTATTTGATTTGAAGGGGATTGTAATTTTATTATGTTTGTAATTTGTCGTGCTATACGTATCTTGTGCAGTTTAACGTCATTACCGTCTTGATTGGGTGGTTTGATCTCTCTAACACAACTTCATGTTGCAAACAACAAGCTGACTAATTTTCCAGGTCTGGAAATCTTGAAAGTAAATAACAACAGGTAATACTCACGTTTATAACCATTTTCACTTTGTGAATTTTACCGTAGTTAAAGTAATTGCTCTCTCTAAATTATTCATGTTATTGCCTTTGTGGCAGGATAAGCTCAGTTCTTGGTGCAGGTTGATCTCAAATCTCTTGGTAGACTTGCCTGACACAGTTGGGAGTTTACGGAATCTTGAGGTACTCCAATCTTCTTTTTTCCTACCATTGTCAATTATCTGAATCATATCACCATTTACTTAGTCCCATGTTTGTGTAGGCTCTGCATCTGAGTACTAATGGCCTCAAATCCCTTCTTTCGATGCTATTCGAACTGTGCACCCAGCTCTCGACTCTTGATCTTCATAATACAGAAATCACAATTGATATTCTCAATCAGGTATTGACTTTTGATTCTATTTTTTTCTTATCTAAAACTTGTGCAAGAGGTGATAGTCTTATGTATCCAAGTATTATGTCACACAAGCAGTTTGAAGGGTGGGAAAGTTTTGATGAGCGTCATAGATTAAAGCATCAGAAGCAACTGGATTTTAGAGTTGGAAGTTCTGGTGTGTTTGATGAATGTGATGATAAAGATTAATAAGGTACTCGATCTCTCAAGTCGCATACTGCCGCTGTTAAACCGTTGTTAACAGTGTTTTATGTCTGCAGGTGAAGTACTGCGTAGCTGCTTCTTTCTTGGTAGAGAAATCCTGTAAGAGCAATGGCCATTGGATTGAAGATACATAGCTGTTGTCGCGTTGGATTCCATCAGCTTTGTCTATCCTGCTTCAGATGCAGCAGTCTGCGGCATGAGAAGGCTTTTATGTGAGTCGTGTTTGTGTTTCTGTTAGCCTGTGACATGGGAAAACTTAGATATAAGTTAGGAACTTAGAAAGTTTTTTAAGTTTCTGTAAACTGAACTTTGAAACTTAGTAAATTTCTGTCTATGTATTCCCTCCGAATTTGATACTTAACAAAAAAAAATTGATACTTAGAAAAATTTGTGTTTTTTTTATATGAATGTGTAGATATGAATTGATTAGGTATAGTATGAATTGATTGAAAAATTATGCCACATAGTTCAAGATATCCAATCTGCAATGCCAGCATCAATTGGCTCAAACTTGGCCAGCACCTCAAAATCTCCATCTCCACAGGGTGTTTCTGCTTCACCTCTATCATCTCCACAGGGTGTTTCTGCTTCACCTCTATCATCTCCACAAGCTGCGACGAGTTCACCAGCTGCATCAGGAGTACATGGCATGCCGCGTTGTTCATTACTGAACTTCGAGGGTCAAGTGGTTGCAACTGGTAACATCTGTACTGGTGATTTAGGAGAAATAATTCACGGAGATCCTGTACCCTTACATCATTCCAAGGTGTGTATCGATACTATTTCCAAGCCAGATGCAATAACTGTGAGTGCCAACAAGTTTTTAGGCTTATTTTCCCCTTTTTTTTCCAGTTCACACTTTTGTATGTATGCTGACTGATACGCATACTCTTATGCAGTTGTGCATAAGAATAGATTTACTTGAAGCAACTTCTGCAGTACTGCATAACAAGTATTTAGGCTTATTTTCCCTTTTTTTTTTTTTGCAGTTCACACTTTTGTATGTATGCTGACTCATACGCATACTCTTATGCAGTTGTGCATAAGAATAGCTTTACTTGAGGCAACTTTTTTTGTCCGATGTAACTTTTTCCTGAATTATGTGAACACAAACCGGCTTATGAATGGATATGCACTTTCAGTTCATCATTTATTTGTATATGTGTGGGAGGATTTTGTTCTGTTATATGTGAATGCACAGGGGACTTCTCGCAAGGTCAGCTGAAGCAGCAGTAGCCATCCGGGGAAATATCAATCCCTGGTAAGTACTTCACTTGGTTATATTTGTACTATAAAGTTTAAGAGGTGTGGTTTCTGACCTTCAATTTATACTTGCGAGGTATTATGCTGTTGGGAAGTGAACTACAGCTGGATTGGCATCAACTTGTGTACCTGCTAGAATACCGGGTAAGTACTTAACTTGTATATTTCTAGATTCCATGTTTCTTACGGGACTTTTAGAGAGCTTATGGACTTTGGTTTGTTTCAGGACCAATTGCAATGATGTCCTGGATCAGTGGTTGCAGTTTCAGTTGAAGCTCTTGATGACTAAATCATGGGCTTGTTCTTATTACAAAACCACAGTAAGTATTTCTCATTGTTCTTCTCCCAATTTATATTTTTTTGAAGTTTTGTCTGCTTTTAACATAGGTTGGTATATATGCTTAGGAAGTTTAAACTTAGCAGATACTTTTTTCATCTATAACTTTATGCATGGATTTCGAACTTGAAGTCTTAAAATTTGCAGCTTCAAGTTGGTTTATCAGCTCTAGCTGCGAACATAGAAAATTTGCAGTAAGTTTCTATGTACAGTCTAAGTTATATAAATTTGTGAACATAGGAATTTCTATGAACTGATACTTATGGGAATTTGTATACATTCCCCTACTATTTGATACTTAGAATAATTTAAGTTCTATTTTGTATGAATCCTTTGTATGAATCCATTTGAATGTGATAAGAATTGATTGAATGGACATGAATTTGATTGAAAAAAAATATTGTTGATTGTGAAGGAGAAATGAAAGGTGTATGCAGGTGGTTATTTTGAATTCCGACGTATTCCGGCCGAGAATGAGCTGTCGGTCAACCTTGACCTGGTCAAAATTGGTCATTGCTGACTGATTTTGACCAGGTCAAGGTTGACCGGTAGTAATTTTTTTACTATTGCAAAAAAATTCGTAGCGGCTTCAGCTTGTTACAACGTTCTGTTACTAAATAAATTCGTAACGGCTCTAGCATGTTACGACAGTGCCACGTAGTAACGGCTCTTCGCTGTTACAAGAGCCGTTACAAAAAAAAAATCGTAACGGCTAGTGGGCCGTTACAAAAAATTTGTAGCACCCCTTTTCGTAACGGTCCTGAACAGTTACAACCCCGATTCGTAACGCTCAATAAACGTTTCGAATCGGAAAAAATGGTGTAGTGAAGTCTCGGTCTAGGATAGTTAGGAATAGTTGAGCTCCAGACTCCATGGCGATTATCTTGCAAAGACGAAGAACTACTCAAGGAACCAGTGGAACTTCATCCGACCAAAAGGTATGTGGAGACTTGAACTCATCTTGTCACTCAAAAGTCTATCTACTCTATCTCCTACTCTTGAGAAAAAAGTCGTAAAAGTATGATAGTTTTCATACATACACATTTGGTATTTCGAGCCGAGTTTACTCGCCTATCTTTCTCTCGAATTACGTGTTGGTAAGATTTTGCTTTAACCATTTTTATCTTTACCCGTGGCGAAAGTCATGATGACGTTTCAATCTTGAAAATAGCTTTGACGACGATAGTCGATTCTTTATGTCTAATGACTGTTATAACATTATAGAGGAATGTTTCAATGATTGAAATGTAGAGTTGAGAATATGTAACCACCTATGGATGTAAGCATATAGTGTATTCGCACATTAGTGTATAAATCTATGTGCCGGAAACCAAGTGCGTGCATATGTGTGCATGCTGTATTGGTGAAGGAGACAGGTTGGGTACGCGTACTGGCGAAAATTCACGTCCGTGAAATTCTGCTGAGTTTGAAGTTTACGAACTCAAAATCCAGTCACCTTAGGTACGCGTACCCGTACGCGTACTGGCAGAACTTTTTCACCCGAAAAAGTCTGCTAAGTTTGGAAACTAAAACCAACTCAAAATCCGGTAGCTAAGGTACGCATACCCGTACGCGTACCCAAGGTAGTTATTTCTCAAATCGGTAGTTCATGGACTTAAAACAATAAATTATAAGGAATTCAATCTTTGCAAACTGTGGGTATATTGTTCATGAATTGATTCAAATGAATTAAACCGATTTTGTTTCAATTGTATCTATGGATAAAGACCTAAGCAATTGAACAACTCTTGAACTAGTTCTTATGAGTCATTTGAAATAGTTATGAGAAAGATGAATACGGTTAATATGAAAGCACTCATATGGCTAACCATTGGTCAACCATTTGTGAACCAACCAATGTACACGTTTAAGTACGGTTACTCAAACCTAAATGAATACATTTCATTTGCGTGTGACAAGCTAAGTTTTGATCTAACGGTTGAAATATATTAGCTTGGATAAATCAGGTTTTTCATCTTACGGTGATTATTGAATGCTTTGTTACCAAGGTAACCTAGATTGCAAACCCTGATTGGAAAACTATATAAGGAGACGTCTAGCAACTTTGCAAAACTAATCCCCACACCTCCTGTGTGATACTAGTTGGTTTTCTAGAGTCGATTCTCCTTTAATCGTAGGTTTCTTCCTGAGACCCTATCGATTGACGACTGAAAGACTTCATTGGGATTGTGAAGCCAGACGAAACTACTTCTCTTGTCGTTGAGCGATCTGCTCTTGCCATTTTCTATCATACGAGTTCAATTGAATAATTTACTTGAGATTATATCTCCGATAGGGCAAGATAAAAAGAAATCACAAACATCTTCGTCTCATCGTTTGTGATTCCGCAATATCTAGTTTCGCTACCATACGATTTGGATTATTGTGAGGTGATTGATAATACTGGGCTGTTCTTCGGGAATATAAGTCTGGTTTATCAATTGGTTCTTGTTCACCTTGATTTATATCAAAAGACAGAAAAAAACTTTTAGGTTTATCTGTGGGAGACAGATTTATCTATCCTTGTAGACTTTTTTGTGTGATACAAATTTGTTTACTAAAGTCTTCGAATTTGGGTCGTAGCAACTCTTGGTTGTGGGTGAGATCAGCTAAGGGAATCAAGTGCGTAGTATCGTGCTGGGATCAGAGACGTAAGGAGAACAACTGTACCTTGAATCATTGTGAGATTGATTAGGGTTCAACTACAGTCCAAATCGAAGTTAGTTTGTAGTAGGATAGTGTCTGTAGCGGCTTAATACAGTGTGGTGTTCAATCTGGACTAGGTCCCGAGGTTTTTATGCATTTGCGGTTTCCTCGTTAACAAAATTTCGGGTGTCTGTGTTATTTCTATTCCGCATTATATTTTGTTATATAATTGAAATATCACAGATTGTGCATTTGTATCAATCAATTGTGAAATCCAACCTTTGGTTGTTGATTGGAAATTGATTGATCCTTGGATATTGGTCTTTGGTACCATCCAAGTTTATTATCCTTGTATTTGATAAAGACTCGCAGATTTCTATTTGCTTGAGTAAAATCAAATCAAGAGAGAGATATTAACTCCTCGATATACTTTTCTCTAGATTGAGTCTGACTGTCTAGTTGATTCTCTAGAAAGTATATTGGAGTTAGTCCATACAGATTGCTAATCGAAATATTGGGTGAGGTTGTTGGACCCCCGCATTTTCAATTGGTATCATAGCAGGTAAACACGTTCAAGACCTCAAAATTCTGTGTTTGTAGCGATCTGACTCTATGGAATGAGGTGCTATCTCTATTAACGTACCACCAGTCTTCGATGGCTCTAATTACTTATGGTGTAAAATTTCTATGCGAGCTTTTCTTTCAAGCGCGTGATTTTCAATCATGGGTATATGTTGTTAATGGCTATGATGCTCCCGTTGTTGCAGTAGGTAACGTTAATGTTCCAAAAAATATTGGCGAATACGAGGCTGCTGAGATACTTGATGAAAAGCAAAACTCCGACGGTTTGAATGCCATCATACATGCCATTACCCCAAATCTTCAGCACCATGTGTCAAATTGCACTAGGTCTAAAGATTCGTGGGATATCTTAGAAACCGTATTCGAAGGAAATACCAGTGAAAAGGAAGCTAGGCTTCAAAATCTTAATTCCGAGTGGGAAAACCTTCGTATGACAAATGAAGATTCATTTGATGAGTTTAATCACAAAGTGTCTGAAATTGTTAATGCATATTTTGCATTGGGTAAGACTATTCCTGAAGGACATTGTGATGAAAATTCTCAGATTGCTGCCATCTAGATACGATTCTAAGAAGCATGACATCGTTGAGGGAAATAACCTTGATACACTTTCCAGAAACTCTCTGATAGGAAAGTTAAAAATTCTTGATCTTGACACTGGCAGAACAGTTGCGTTCAATGCTGTGGCCAAAACAAGTGTATCCTCTCACTTGTTTTGGGCTGATGAATGTTGCTCCAATCATGTTGATCGTAATAAATCACTGATAATCAGAAAGGTCAAGGATTTGATAAATAGAAAGGATAGATGTGATGAATATCCATCCTCAGTTTTTGCTTCAAATGATTCAATTGAAAAAGATTATCCCTCATCTTCAACTTCTGATTCAGAACTGGAGTATGACACATAGTTTCTTAATCTCTTGAATAAAGAGATTCTTCAAGAGAACCTTCATTTAAAGGCTTCCTTGAAGCAAGTTGAATCATCACTCCTGGCGAAAATATTGAGATAGAGCGTCTTAATAATAAGTTCGTCAAAACCATGTCTCTAAAGGAAGAAGAGATTGATACTCTCAAATATGACCTGCAAAGGTTATCTGGAAGCTTTGACAAAATTGCAAAAATGTTATTTGGTCAGAGATCCTTTGGAAACATTAATGGTTTAGGATTCAAAAGGAAACTCAAAGCTCAAAGTTGTCCTTTCCAACTAATCAAGGAACAACGATTATTGGTTGTCGTGCTAAACAGGAAAACTCACATAAAGACGAAAAATCCTCATTGATTTGTTCTTTTTGTGTACATTCAAAGCATGATCAGGACTCTTGTTGGAGATTCATAAGGAGTAATAAGAAAATCACCAAACTTCAAGAGAACATGCAGAAAATGAGTCTAGGTCCTGAAAACCAAGCTCTAGACAAGGTAAGAAATCTGTTTACACAACAAACAATGATAAGCCACGAAAAAATAAGAGGTGTGAGCATAAGGCTCACACAGTCACCAACTAATGATGGTGAGTTCGCATCCTCATTTTTAGCTTGGGAAAGATGAGGATTGGACTAAAAATGGCTCAAGACGTTGTGATTGTAAATATTTTTCTTATATTTGTTAAAAAATATTCTTCTAAAAAGATGGATAAAGGATAACAAATCTTGAAAGACTTATTCAATGTTTTTTAGGGTTTATGAGTTCATAAATCCGTGTATTATTTCTTTATCCTTCCCTTCTCATTCTTTTTCATAAGATACAGTCTCATGGCTCCTGTAACTAGAAGGATCACAAAAAGAGATGCAGTTGAAGTAGTTAATGTGCATCTTTGTGAAGGAATCTCTTCCTCAAGGATAAAGAAAGCAAATGTAGAAGATTCTTCCTCTAACTGTCTCTTATATGCTTGTCATTATGATAATAATTTTAGAGGCATGGTGAAAGATTTCATCAACAAGAGAAATGATTTAAAATCTCAAATCATTTCTTCTTTGGAAAAGATAACTCACTATGAACTAATGTTGTCTCTAACCAAGAACACCTTGTGTGAACTAAAAAGAGAACTTAGTGAGTTAACTGACATTTATGAAGATCTGGAGGAATTGAATGATCCCATAATCAATAAGTTCTTCAATAATGAGAAAGAATTCTCGGTAGATGCTCTGAGAAAGCTCTATAATGTCTAGAAAGTCTTCTTATGAGAATTTATTTCTTTTGTCTTAGGAAGAATAACTAGAGTTTGGAATAGCCATTACTGTGAGTACACATAGTTATGTCCATCATGTGCTTTTATCTTTATTTTTTAGGTTTATTTATTTCAATTTTTAAAAAAATTTTGGAAGATGATTTTTGCAGTATTAATCGTTATGGTTTTATATATTGCAATATGTTATGGGATATGTGTGTTTGCGTTCGTGAACTATTCTTGTCCCATATGATGTCAAAAGTTATCTCTTTTATATGTCGATATGCATGTATTGATACAATATCGATGAACTTTTGACAAATAAAAGTTAAGCCTATTATGTCAATTATTGATGGAAGATAGGTTAAAATCTTTTGTTTACAAGGATTATGTCTATTGTATGTCATTGTGCAAATAGTGATGGAAAATAGAATGAATCCTTGTATATGCCGCAGTATTGATCATTCCCTGATCCATATCTTATGTGTATACTGCAATGCTCCATAAAGTTTTTCTTGTGTTGAGCATAAGATGATTGAGTTAATCATTTCTTTATGGTGAACTTAGTCGTAGCTCCGAAAGTTCTCTTATGTCGAGCATTTCCAACTAGATTAATCATAGATTCGTTTATGGTTATTTTGGTTGTGTATTCCGATTAAATTAATCATGGTTATCTTGCGGTTAGTTTAATTGAGAATTTTGGATATAGAAAATCATTTCTTTATGGTTTTTGGTGTCCAATAAAATCCTTCTTTTCTTGTAAAAGGAAGGTCTCTCTTGTTGTTCTCTTGGGAATGACATCAAACGAGGGAGAGTTCTTTTGAACTTGCGCTTAATTTCCATATCATTGTGGGGAGTGCGGCTGTGGAATTATTTAGGGGTTATCTTGTATCTTTATAAACTCCGTGATGAATGCATTTAGCTTCGGATTTATGATTGCATCTAAACAAAGTTGATATGTACTTTTCTTTGGTCTTGAAGTGTCTCCATGAAAATTTTCATTAGGATCTCGTTTTCGTACCTTTGCCAATTTTATTGACAAAAAGGGGGAGAATTAATATGTAGTTCACACTACAAATACATATGGTTTTCAGATCATTATGTAAGGGGGAGTGGTTTTCATGTTGAGACGAAAGTATTGACTAAGGGGGGGTGATACATATCACCATAGTATTGTTGTCGAAGTTGTGATATGAGAACTTTGATGCTGTGTAATAATACTATGACAATGTATAACAATGATCGAGAGCTTTTGTTTTCTCATTGTTATGGCTATGGAACTTCAAAAATTATGATGCTGAATTGAACATCTATGGAATCATGGAAGTACTTGGAAAAGACGAAGTTTTCAAGTAACGTTGAAGCACCAAGGAAATCAAGCATGTGGGCGAGAAGCTACAAAGTTTTATTTATTTTGTAATCCATATGTATTGATAGTTTTGTCACAAAAATTGACAAAGGGGGAGATTGTTAGAGCATTGCTCGGTCGAACTCGCATGCGTTGCTATCTCAAGCATGTTTTTCAATATTAGTGATCAAAACTATATGTCTTAATTTTTAGTATACTTATGACCAAGTCTCGGTCTAGGATAGTTAGGAATAGTTAAGCTCCAGACTCAATGGAGATTATCTTGCAAAGACGAAGAACTACTCAAGCAACCAGTAGAACTTCATCCGACCAAAAGGTATGTGGATACTTGAACTCATCTTGTCACTCAAAATTTTATCTACTCTATCTCCCACTCTTGAGACAAAAGTCGTATAAGTATGATAATTTTCATACATACACATTTTCTATTTCGAGCCGAGTTTACCCGCCTATCTTTTCTTGAAATACGTGTTGGTAAGATTTTGCTTTAACCATTTTCATCTTTACCCATGACGAAAGTCATGATGACGTTTCAATCTTGAAAATAGCTTTGACGACGATAATCGATTCTTTATGTCTAACGACTGTTATAACATTATAGAAGAATGTTTCAATGATTGAAATGTAGAGTTGAGAATATGTAACCACCTATGGATGTAAGCATATAGTGTGTTCGCACATTAGTGTATAAATCCATGTGCCGCAAAACAAGTGCGTGCATATATGTGCATGCGGTATTGGTGAAGGAGACAGTTTGGGTACGCGTACTGGCAGAAATTCACGTCCGTGAAATTCTGCTGAGTTTGGAAACTAAAACCAACTCAAAATCCGGTACCTAAGGTACGCATACCCGTACGCGTACCCAAGGTAGTTATTTCTCAAGTCGATAGTTCATGGACTTAAAACAATAAATTATAAGGAATGCAATCTTTGCAAACCGTGGGTATATTGTTCATGAATTGATTCAAATGAATCAAACCGATTTTGTTTCTTGTGTCTATGTATAAATACCTAAGCAATTGAACAACTCTTGAACTAGTTATTATGAGTCATTTGAACTAGTTATGAGAAAGATGAATACGGTTAATATGAAAGCACTCATATGGCTAACCATTGGTCAACCATTTGTGAACCAACCAATGTACACGTTTAAGTACGGTTACTCAAACCTAAATTAATACATTTCATTTGTGTGTGACAATCTAAGTTTCGATCTAACGGTTGAAAGATATTAGCTTGGATAAATCAGGTTTTTCATCTAACGGTGATTATTGAATGCTTTGTTACCAAGGTAACCTAGATTGCAAACCCTGATTTGAAAACTATATAAGGAGACGTCTAGCAACTTTGGAAAACTAATATCCACACCTCCTGTGTGATACTAGTTGGTTTTCTAGAGTCGATTCTCCTTTAATCGTAGGTTTCTTCTCGAGACCCTGTCGATTGACGACTGAAAGACTTTATTGGGATTGTGAAGCCAGACGAAACTACTTCTCTTGTAGTTGAGCGATCTGATCTTGCCATTTTCTATCGTACGAGTTCAATTGAATAATTGACTTGAAATTATATCTCCGATAGGGCAAGATAAAAAGAAATCACAAACATCTTCGTCTCATCGTTTGCGATTCCGCAATATCTAGTTTCGCTACCATACGATTTAGATTATTGTGAGGTGATTGATAATACTAGGTTGTTCTTCGGGAATATAAGTCTGGTTTATCAATTGGTTCTTTTTCATCTTGATTTCTATCAAAAGACAGAACAAAACTTTTAGGTTTATCTGTGGGAGACAGATTTATCTATCCTTGTAGACTTTTCCGTGTGATACAGATTTGTTTACTAAAGTCTTCGACTTTGGGTCGTAACAACTCTTGGTTGTGGGTGAGATCATATAAGGGAATCAAGTGCATAGTATCCTGCTGGGATCAGAGACGTAAGGAGCGCAACCGTACCTTGAATCAGTGTGAGATTGATTAGGTTCAACTACAGTCCAGACCGAAGTTAGTTTGTAGTAGGCTAGTGTCTGTAGCGGATTAATACAGTGTGGTGTTCAATCATGACTAGGTCCCGGGGTTTCTCTGCATTTGCGGTTTCCTCGTTAACAAAATTTCTGGTGTCTGTGTTATTTCTATTCCGCATTATATTTTGTTATATAATTGAAATATCACAGGTTGTGCGTTTGTATCGATCAATTGTGAAATCCAACCTTTGGTTGTTGATTAAAAATTGACTGATCCTTGGATATTGGTCTTTGGTACCATCCAAGTTTATTATCCTTGTATTTGATAAAGACTCGCAGATTTCTATTTGCTTGAGTAAAATCAAATCAAGAGAGAGATATTAACTCCTCGATATACTTTTCTATAGATTGAGTCTGACTGTCTAGTTGATTCTCTAGAAAGTATATTGGAGTTAGTCCATACAGATTGCTAATCGAAATGTTGGGTGAGGTTGTTAGACCCCCGCATTTTCAGGTTGGTTTGTTTGAACAACCGCCATTAATGAAAGGGCCGATGTTAATGAAATGATAGAACTAAACTATGAATTCATCTAATCTCTCTTTTTAAACTCTATATCTCACATTCTGCATCTCTTTCTCAGTTCTATGCGTGATTGTGTTATCTTCTTCTCATTTTTTTCCCCATTTGTAAGTGCTTTTACCTAAAACCTTTCATAAATGCTTTAGTATTAAATAAATATTGGTAGTTCTGATATATATATATATATAATCCAGATGGTTTGGTGGAGAAGATTAGCACAATTATTTTGGAGAAGATTTGTCAACATCTTTACTGGTCTTTTCAATTCGTCAAATAATTTTATCTCCCTCTGAGAAAGAGAGAAAAAATTTGACGAGATAGAAAATTATAATCTTTGTACTCCAATTTTTAAGTTAATTAGTCTCTTCACTTCTATATGTCCCGTTAGTTTATTTTTATCTTCTTACAAACTGTTTAATGCAATTTACATGTTTGTCAGAATTATCTTCATCAACCATGCGTTTCTCAACACTTTGTTCTTTCTAATCTTCATAAGTAGTTGGGTGTATAAGACGGTTCCAGAGACATAACCATGACAATAATCGTACACTCAATAATGCATTATAGACAAGTTGTTACCGTGTACAATCACCACTACGGTATTCACATAGTTTGGACAACCTTCTCATATTCACTAAGGATATATATTAAAGGGACCTTATCAACACTATTTCCGTTGGGACCTAATCAACAATAGTAGAACACGTATAGTAATTTAATTTATAAACCTGTTGTTGGACTTTCACCTCCTTAACCTTCATGCTTTAGTACTAAATGTTAAAATAAGTCTTGAACCTAGTTTTAGCATGATCAACAACATACAAAACCAACACCATATATCAAGAACACTGCATATGATTCATACCAAAATAATATTGAAACAAGAAAATAGAAACAAATATAACACTTACGCATATTACAAAATAAGGTTCATATCAAGAAAATTATAAATAGGTTAAATATATCAACTAACATCCATATGAAAATTACTAGGATGAGATATTGTTAATCATAACACAACTTAGATGTATGAAATACACCACATCTACATATAAATCATATTATATTTGAATATATTAGAGATAATATATGTGATAAATGTGAAAATAACACATATGTTATAACTGAGTACACTATATATGTTATTCGTTTATTTTGAAGGTTTAGCATTTTATTAAGATGAAATGAAGTGTTTTTACATATCATGTTATACAAAATTTTTAGATGAAGTATAATGCATCCCTCAACTTCAATCCGTTTTTTTAAGTAAAACCACCTCCCTAGAAGTTCAAGAAATGCCTTCCAAGATATTTTCCGAAATTTGCAAAGTGTTGCATCAAAAAACCGTTGTTTGGTAGTTTGCTCAAGTACCGAATAACCATAAGCCACCATAGTCCAATCTTCCAGGGGGTATATGAGTCCTCCGATCATCTAACCAGCTGAACCAACTTTCTCAAAATGTTTTGATACCATGAGAACTTGTTCATCAGTATTTTCTCCACCAACCTCAGTATTACAAAATACATCTATGAATTTACCATCTGAATCAACCATTTCTTGAACCGGAAGGGAGTATAAAATTCCTCTGACGTATTGATTAAATATGTTCTATCTGTTTTACTGTAATTTTGTACTTAATTAGTGATTTATGTTTCCCTGGAGGGTTTTCAAGAAAGTTTGCTCAAACCCAACTACATCATTCAGTTAGCAGAATGGGTGAGTCTATTAATGTTGTGTCACGCTGTTTTGGTTTTTAGTTGTTAATTTCATTTGAGAGGGTGATATGGATGGTCAATATGGTGGTGTTGGTGATCATATTGTTGACCAATCTAGTAAAAGACCAAAGAAAGCTAAAGGGAAATATGAAGATGAGAATTGGTGTCAGACTTTGAAAGACTTGCGTGAAGATGAATTTGTGAAAGAATTTAGAATTTCAAAGCAAACTTTTCACTTTATTTATGAATTAGTAGACTCGACTAGAAAAAATCATGATGAACATATTCCTATAGGTATTTGGGCATTTGCTAAGCATCTTCTGTACATGTTTCAAGTCAATTTGGTGTTTTAATGTTAATTTTTATTTTATGATCGAAAGTAAATTGACACACAAATTATCTTAAATGGCCTGACAAGGAAAACCATACTAGAATCAAAATTATGTACCAAAAATAAAAATAAAATACTAGAATCTGTTATAAACGGAAGTTTTCATGTAGATGCCCACTTTAGTGGGAACCAAGTATGTAAACTCTATAAATAGAGTCCTAAATATTTGTATTTTATACACAGATTGATAGAATTTTCTCTCATTCTTCCTCTTTACATTGTGTTTCTTGTTCTCTTTCTTTTATATCACAAGATGTTATCACGCACGTTGCTCCGCCAATATGAGCAAAAAAAAACTTTAATATATTTATATATCTTAACTCTTTTGGTTTGATTTGATTCTTTTTATTTTTTTCTATTTTTTTAGTGAGAATCTAACCGGATATCTATTCTTGTTGATAGGTTTGCACCATAACCTATATGGAATTATGAACAGAAGAAGTCGCGAATCTTCCGGGAAGTGCATAATCCGTAAAAGAAGAATGGATAACAATCTACCGTTATGTTACTTTTTTCTTAGTTTATTATTTTTTTTATCAACTTTTTCTTAGCATATTTATTTATATGTACCACCGACGCCTATTTTTTTTAATGTAAGGTATTTGGATTGATGGGACATATACCATGGCTTAACATATAGTAATATAGTTCATGCGGACACAAATTTTATTTTGACCTTATAAGGTACAACCTACAAGGTTTCATATTCCGAGATTGTAGCAGTAATTAACCTAGTTGTGATCGATTTGTTCATGATTATTTTAAACGTTTGTGATCGGTTTGTTTATTATTATGTTGAATGTTTAATTATCCAACTATGGATACCGATAATTGGTGATCAATTTCTCGGAAAATTTTGATTTCCATTCTTCCCCAACTTTTTCATAGAGAAAGAAAAAAATCCATCGAAAGATGGTTCACAGTTCCTGTTCCTCTAATGAAACTGTAATCACAACAAAAAATTTAGTGTTTTCTTTATTCACTAATTTTTCATAGAGAACGAAAAAGAAAAAAAAATCCATCGGATGATGGTTTGCAGTTTTTATTCCTTTAGTGAAACTATAATCACCAAAAATAGGTGTCATCGCGATTTAGCTACCTTTGCGGTATTTAATCACATGCATGGTTGAAAAACCTACATCCAATTTAATTGGTATCTTTGTCCATTAGATGAAGATCATGTGATTAATGGTTTCTATTTATTTATTTTTTGCAAGAATCCATCCGTCAGCTGACTATGCGATATTGAAAACGATAATTTTTTTTCTTTTAATTTGTCGACACAATTTTGTTAATTGTACTAATCAATTGATAGTGTTTTTCTCCGAAAATTCTCTTTCATGAGATGTAAAAACTAGCATTCTAAGAAATTTTAGCTAATATTGGTTATTGATTTCAATTATTTCAAAGAAATCTTCATCAACCAAAAAGTAGATTTTTCTCTACAAATAATAAGATAATGATTTCTTTATTCTTCTCAAAAGAATCATTTAAACCAACTGAAATTAGACTTCTCTATGGATCCTAAAAGGATGAGATTGGTAATTATGTATTCACAATTGCAAACACCAATTGCTTCATTCCTGAGGGATATTGAGCATTTTTTTATATTATTATTTTTTCTTCCTAATGCTACTCTGCAAAATTGAGACCATTCAACTTGATGTTGGAATACGGTAGGACATAAAAGATCAATGGGTGCACCCAACTTATTAGCCAATATCATTAGTCCTTGTAGTGACTATACTGATCTTGATTTAATTTTTTCTTGATAATAAAAGTGTCCATCATTTCAATCTAAACCATTATCTCGTTGGCCCTTGAGGTCACAAACTTATTGGAGATTTGTTTGCATATTTTCAATGCTTTTGGTTTTGATATATCATCTTTACTTTTTATTTTATTTTTGTTTGTGTTCCAAAAGTAATCCATGGTTGATGAAATATACGTATGTTTGTTTAGACTACATTTTTTTTAATGTCGAAAGATATATTTCATAATGAGTATATGTCTCGAGTTAATCGGATAATACTTTACGAAATTTGTTTTCGGATTTATGAGATGAAAATATTTCCGCCATAATCAGGCAGAGACTATACACCACTAGAAGTTGGTGTCCATTAACTTAAAAAGTTATATTTCTTTCTCATCATGATTGAATCGAAAAAGGCTGCCATCTCAAATAAGGCGCGCAAATATTTCATTATGCTTTTAATAAGCTTATGCCTCTTGGAAGGAAAATCCAGTCACATCTATAATAAACGTAGCATTTTATAAGAGGCTACAAAGTGCTCCAATAGAGTCTATCAAAAAGATCCACATTCTCATAGTTCATTTCTCCTCACTGGAAGATGGGAAGATTACAATACCTGTCGGCACTGGTACCAACAATTTTTTGAACTTTTTTTCAAGATATGCATACACTTGAGAATTGTGTAGGATGGTCATTAGTTAATATGTTGTCGAATATTCATATAAAGTAGCTATTGAAATGAATTATGGTGGTTTAAAACCCCTCTGCAGAGAAATATGGACATATGTGATTGGTATGCACAAAGTCCAAATTATGTTGGATTGAAATCTCTTGAATATTGCGATTTATGGATCCAAGACTGAACACCTTAAACGTGCAAGACTGAATTCTTAAAATTACAGGTTGGTGTAGTCGTGATGCGTTTTTAATATAAATTATTCGTATTAAAAACGATTGAGGGTTTTACTTTTGCTTAAACCCTAGGATTGATTCAATAAATTTTTGTTTTCCATGTATGATGCTTTTGGCGTGGTAGTCCTTGAAGGACTCGTATTGCATTTATAAAAGAAATGTGGTTTGGAACATATTCAAATTTGTTATCCTTGTAGGATTCAAATTATATTATAGCAGCCACCTGACTCGATTATGTCAGGTTGAAAAATCCTCTATGTGTCCAGATTAATTAGTTGATGCTATCAAATTTATGGCTCTCTTGAGGAGTCCTTAAAACACAAAAATCCACGCTTTAGCAGCATAAATTCTATTCTTTTTTCTTTCCTAAATCTGCAGTAAGAATTATGTCAGCTTAAACTCTTCTTTGAGATAGACTAAAGTTATTATTTTGATGATTGTATTCTTTAAAACCCATATAGCTGGGTTTGCATCCATGTTTACGTCAAAAGTTGTACTCTTTTCCCTTCGTTTCAGGTTTTTTCCCATGTGGTTTTTCTGACAAGGTTTTAACGAGGCAACTTCTCGTAGACGTTTAAATTTCTTTCAAGAATGTTGAAATTTGTGCTCTTTTTCCTTCGCCCGAATTTTTCCCCATTGGGTTTTACTGGGAAGGTTTTGGTGAGACAATTTAATTCAACATGGTGGTCATCCAAGGGTTAGTTGTATCAATTTCAGTTATTTGGTAGATTCCCACCGTTAACTAGGTCATTTTGTTAGACCAAATCAACATTACAATCCCTTTAGGAATTTGGATGCCATTCTGATCCAAATAAGGAACGACCACGAATACAATTTTATTTACTTTTCTTAATGTATTTACATCTTGGCCCTTTGTTGAAGAAACTACGTCAACTACTGATAATTGCATAATTCACTTGATATTAGTGATTATTCCATGCTTGTTTTAGTTAGATTTCTTGCATATTATCCTTGTATTACTCTTTTTTTCCATTCTATTTGTTTTTTTAGGTGAATCATTCAAAGTCAATGGGAAAGGCTGCAAAAGAGCTATAAAGTGAAGTTCTCAATGATCCAAGTGTCTAAAGCCGAAAGAAGTGCGACGAAAACGAGCAAAGAAGGTCGAAACCATAAGAAGGACTAGAATACCAAGTTCAACTCATCCAAATTCGGTATTTCTTATCACCATCTTGAAGAGAATTCAATTATGAAGAGAACGGCGAAAGAATGAGGTCATTCCAAGTTCGGACGAAAAAGTTAAGGCCAAAATAGTCGATACGAAAAACGGCGATCTACATCACCACTTTCGGCATTGCTAAAGAAATACCGAAAGTGGCCATATTTCGGGCATAGAAGGTGTATTTTCGACCCCAACTTTCGGTATTGCTTTTGGGTATTCGACAATGCCGACTGAGACAAAGCTATGGGGTTCCTTTTGACGTATTTTGACTTCTACATCAAGGAAACTTGGTCTCGGATGGATTCTAATACCTAGATATCATGAAAACTATATAAGAGGACTTCCATAACAATTAGAGGGGATATCTACTCATAACACATCTCATATTATACTTTTGTTCTTCATAAAATATTTTAGGGTTTACCCCTTTAGGGGGAACCGGGTAATTGTGTAATCATGAGAAGCTAAAATTTTGTTGATTGAGGATGAATTCAATTTCTAGCGTGAAGCTTTATTATTATACAAATCTATTCAGAGTTTTATCATCTTATCGTTTGCTTTCACTATAATTAGGGTTTGTGATTGATTTCTAGATTGTTCAAGTGTACAATTGGATTAATCTATTGATCATTCTATTGCTAGTAAAGGGTTAGGATATCCGTGTAATTGTTGAATAATCCTCACACAAGTAGAGAACGTGAGACCTCGCAAAGGGATTATGTGGAGCAATCGTGTGTGAAGATAACACTAGTAAGTGGACCTTGCGCTAAGAGTCTAACTTCTAGGATCAACCTAAGTTCAAATAACTTAAAGCTTCCGGTTGGGTTACACCTTGAGTGCGCTACTACTTGGTGGTTCGTTTGGATAGAATTTGATATGCGAGCGCTTCGGTATCAAGTTACATAAGGAATTTGGGGATAACACTACGCCAGCTGCTTTCCTACGGTTGGTGATGAATGGTTCTAATGACGATATATAAGTATACTAATCCATTTATCGCTTGGTAACGGCGAAGGATTCCTTGATGATCTTTTTATTATTTGTTTCTTTTTATTTCACTTTTAAACAATCCCCCTTTGTTTTGATTTTTCTAATATAAATAACCTATCAATTACACAGCTCTCTGTGGGAATGATCTCTTACTACCGCTATATTACCAATTAATTAGTGGGAAATATCTTAATTAATTTGTTGTGGTTACGACACGCATCAAATTTTAGCGCCGCTGCGGGGGAGCAGTGGCTAATTAATTTTTTATTTGTTTAGCTTGTTTTTACTTTTAGATTTTTTTTTTGTTTTGATTTCCTCTTTTGTTCTTGTGAGTCGTCATGTTTCCTTACGGAAATAACATGTACGGAGCACAAGATCAATCAACATATAATAGTGGTAATCAATATGGATTTCAGTTTCATTCTTAAAACAACTACCAACCATCCTATGGGTATAATCAAAACCAATCTTTTGGTTACGATCAATGCCCTACGGAACCTTATGGATACTCTCATACATGTCAACAACCTTATGACGGGCATGTAAGTGAACAATCACAAGGATGGAAGGATAGTTATGTTTCTGATCAACTGTTTTCTAGTAATATGCAGATGACAAAGAGTTTTGAACTCAAAAATTATGATAGTGTAACCAAACCCAATCATCTTTCTCATATTTCACCTATTCAAAGGGAAGAGTTGCGGTCTAGGTATTCTATTGTAAGTAATGATAGAAAACGTGTAACATCAGAAAACTTTATAAGATATACAATCAACTGGAAGAAGATGGAGCATCAGAGGAGACTCTTCAAGAAATTGAAAGGGCCATAAAAATGGAATTCCAGTATCGTTGGGATAGTGAAGATTATGAGGTTGACGAAGATTCAGATGAAGATGAGCAACTTTTATAAAGTTCGTGCAATAATGGTAAAGTTATTCCAACTCCGGATCATTATAACGATCACTCACCTATTCAAAAGAAGGAGAATGGATATGACATAACCGTTGTTATAAATGGTGTAACGTACTCAAACAATGATTTTAAGATTTACACCAATGAACTAGACTTCCTAGGAGAGGATTCAGATTCCGATGACGAGGTTGTTGAAGAGATAGACATTGATAATGAAACCAATTGATTGAAGTCGTGGAAGACCCCATTGAGCTTGTCAAGGAATATAATGATGATGAGATTTCGGTTGACGCAGAAATTAGAAGTTCGATAAAGGACCACGATATACTTGAGGTAAATAATTCACTAGAGATAGAAGATGAGGATCTCGAACAAGGTTTATCTAATCCTTTGCATAATTCTACATCTATTGATCCTTTCCATCCAATTGAAGTAGATTCTCAAAGAGTTGTTAACCCAACTTTTAAGAAAATACCTCACTTAGGATTGGAGTTATGTGCTTCCAAAGTTTTAACGAATTATTTTTCTTCTAAGTATCCACCACTTGATGTGTTTGATTCTAGCATTTTGCAGGTTCACCAAGCTGAAGAACCTTTTGAAGTTCCTGAATTCTATGTTCTCTATCCACTTCCGAGTGTACAAAGGACTAAGTGTGGGGAAAACTTCAATAAAGTAATAGCTTTAATATTTATATCTTGTGCTAATGTTTTCATGAAGCTGTTATTAGAATTGCAGATTGTTTTCTGGGCAGACTACCAGATTTTCAGATTGTTGGTTTATGGACGATAACCAGAAGGTCAGGCTGAGGACGTTAAACTAAGCGCTGCATGGGAGGCAACCCATAGATTTTGTATTTTTTTATCCTTTTTGTTTTTAGTTTTCTTCTTTTGCATATCATATTAGGATTTCCCACCTTGATTTTACTTAACGAGTCAATTACATTGAGGACAATGTAGAGTTTAAGTGTGGGGGAGTGTTTGGGTATTTTTCATATAGAATTTTTAAAATTTTTGCATAAAATACCTCCAACTTGTAGAGATTTTAGAGTCACTAGCATACTTCTAGATATGTTTACATAGAGAATTATGACCAACATAACTGAACTTGGAAGTGTTAGGGAACTACGTTCGTATTTCTTACATGTTAGAGTGTTAAATAATGGATTTAATCATGCCGGTGATGCAAATTAGTAGCAGGGAGAAATGCATTATTAGAGTTGCTTATCGATCATTAGTGGAGACTACCTATTTTCATATCAACTGAGGCACCAGACGAGATTTCTTTGTAGCTGACTAAAGAGCTTTCTTTTGAGTGTGTGTCACCGTACGTTAATTCCGGGTAGAATGGTGAGCTACCCAACCTCCCACCAATAGAAGCACTACTCTTTGATCTCCTGAGTGCTAATTTTGTCAATCATGAGGGTGACGTCTATAGACGAAAACCACCTTTTTGTAGTTTGATTTGCAGTTAGCACCATTATCTCTCTCGCCAAAAACAAGTCCATAGAAACACCATCATCATCACCAAGGGAGCGACATCAAAATCTACAAGGAAAGTTGAAGACATTTGAGGTTTACAAGCAACAATTCAAGGAAAAGCAAAAAAAAAAAATCATATCCAAGTAAATCAATATACAATGAGCGGATTTATATATACATGTTGAAGACTTACAAATAAGGAGCGGAATCCTATATGAAAATTGAAGATTTAAGTACAAGAGCGAAGAAAATCAAAAGATGAGAGTTATTGAGGTTTATGATACAAGACAATACAAGTTGTGAAGAATCAAGCGATAAAGTACTTCAACCATGGCTATTTCCATTGTTATTTTTTTTTTTTTTTTTCTTGTCTCAGTATAAAAAAAAAAGACAAGAATTTTTTTTTGCTATATTGTTTTTATTTTAATAAGGTCGTGGGGAAGGAAGAAGAATCTATAAGGAAGTTTCAAGCAACAAGGAAGAGAAGAAAAGAGTTATAATTGTCAAATTTTTATGAAGTTTATCATCAACAGTTGAAGACCGAAGACAAAGACCAAGAAGATGAAGAAGACGAGCCGAAAGAAGACTACGTTTCTATTGGATGCTGTAAGAGTGGTGCTTTCTTCGCTGCCGATCGGATGTGAAGGTGGTAAGTACTCTCATCCTCGATAATAGTGGTTGATGTCCTTTCTTAGAGATCATCAGAAAAAGTCTTTTATTTCCCACGATCTCGTGGGGTCTCCAGAAATAATTCGGAAGGTTTCCTTCACACCATTCAACGTGTGTAGGATTTCTCTCTTCATTCCTAACTGCACACATGTGATACCCATAAAAAAGCCGTCTTATTGAGTGCAATTATCATAAAATCCTTTTAAGTGAGGCAGAAGTCGAGGCAAAATGCTTATTGATCGCTCTCAAACACGCGTTCTCTCATTATGGTGTGGTTATTTCTCGCTCGACATTTAAGAATGAGAATATGTTCTTTGGTATTTCTAACTTCTTATTACTAGCATACAAAAAATCTATGTCCTCATAGATCTTTGGATGCTTGGGACGCTGGAACGCTTTGAAGTTGGAGTAGGTTTTGTGGGTATACCTCTCGTAAGCCCTCACGAGACTATAACTCTAGGGACACCTAGGGGTTTAAAGGCATGTTGCATTTGCTAAATGTATCCGTATCCTCGACGACATGGAGTTGTTGTACTTTAGTTAGTTTTCTCGGGGACTAGCAAAAGCTAAGTGTGGGGGAATTTGATAAGTGCATAATTCACTTGATTTTAGTGATTATTCCATGCTTGGTTTAGTTAGATTTCTTGCATATTATCCTTGTATTACTCTTGTTTTCCATATTATTTGTTTCTTTAGGTGAATCATTCAAATTCAATGGAAAAGGATGCAAAAGAGCTATAAAGTTAAGTTCTCAATGATCCAAGTGTCTAAAGCCGAAAGAAGTGGAAGAACTGCGACGAAAAGGAGCAAAGAAGGTCGAAACCATAAAAAGGACTATAATAACAAGTTCAACTCATCCAAATTCGGTATTTCTTATCACCATCTTGAAGAGAATTCAATTATGAAGATAACGACGAAAGAATGAGGTCATTCCGAGTTCGGACGAAGAAGTTAAGGCGAAAACAGTCGAGACGAAAAACGACGATCTACAACACCACTTTCGGGCAGAGAAGGTGTATTTTCGACCCCAACTTTCGGCATTGCTTTGGGGTATTCGACAATGCCTACTGAGACAAAGCTATGGAGTTCCTTTTGACGTATTTTGACTTCCAAATCAAGGAAACTTGGTCCCGGATGGATTCTAATACCTAGATCTCATGAAAACTATATAAGAGGACTTCCATAACAATTAGATGGGATATCTACTCATAAAACATCTCATATTATACTTTTGTTCTTCATAAAATATTCTAGGGTTTACCCTTTTAGGGGGAAACCGGGTAATTGTGTAATCATGAGAAGCTAAACTTTTGTTGATTGAGGATGAATTCAATTTCTAGCTACAAATCTATTCAGAGTTTTATCATCTTATCGTTTGTTTTCACAATAATTAGGGTTTATGATTGATTTCTAGATTGTTCAAGTGCACAATTGGATTAATCTATTGATCATTTATTGCTAGTAAAGGGTTACGATATATATATGTGTGTAATTGTTGAATAAACCTTACATAAGTAGAGAACATGAGACCTCCCAGAGGGATTCTGTGGAGCAATCGTGTGTGAAGATAACACTAGTAAGTGGGCCTTTCGCTAAGAGTCTAACTGCTAGGATCAACCTAAGTTCACATAATTTAAAGCTTCCGGTTGGGTTACACCTTGAGTGCGTTACTACTTGGTGGTTCGGTTGGATAAAATTTGATATGCGAGCGCCTCGGTATCAAGTTACATAAGGGACTTTGGAGATAGCACTGTGCCAGCTGCTTTCCTATGGTTGGTGATGAATGGTTCTAATGACGATAGATAATTATACTAATCCAGTTATCGCCTGGTAACGGCGAAGGATTCCTTGATCATCTTTTTATTATTTGTTTCTTTTTATTTCACTTTTAAAAAATCCCCCTTTGTTTTGATTTTGCTAATATAAATAACCTATCAATTACACAGCTCTCTGTGGGAACAATCTCTTACTACCGCTATATGACCAGTTAATTAGTGAGAAATATCTTAATTAATTTGTTGTGGTTACTACACGCATCAAATTTTGGCGCCGCTGCCGGGGAGCAGTTGCTAATTAATTAGTTATTTATTTAACTTTTGTTTTTGCTTTTAGATTTTTTTTTTTGTTTTGATTTCCTCTTTTGTTCTTGTGAGTCGTCATGTTTCCTTACGGAAATAACATATACGGAGCACAAGATCAATCAACATATAATAGTGGTAATCAATATGGATTTCAGTCTCATTCTTATAACAACTACCAACCATCATATGGGTATAATCAAAACCAATCTTTTGGTTACGATCAATTCCCTACGGAACCTTATGGATACTCTCATACATGTCAACAACCTTATGACGGGCATGTAAGTGAATAATCACAAGGATGGAAGGATAGTTATGTTTCTGATCAATTGTTTTCTAGTAATGTGCAGATGACAGAGAACTCAAAACTTATGATAGTGTAACCAAACCCAATCATATTGCTCATATTTCACCTATTCAAAGGGAATAGTTGCGGTCTAGGTTTTCTATTGTGAGTAATGATAGAAAACGTGTAAACATCAGAAAACTTTATAAGAGATACAATCAACTGGAAGAAGATGGAGATTCAGAGGAGACTCTTCAAGAAATTGAAAGGGCCATAAAAATGAAATTCCAGAATCGTTGGGATAGTGAAGATTATGAGGTTGACGAAGATTCAGGTGAAGATGAGCAACTTTTAGAAAGTTCGTGCAATAATGGTAAAGTTATTCCAACTCCGAATCATTATAATGATCACTTGCCTATTCAAAAGGAGGAGAATGGATATGACATAACCGTTGTTATAAATGGTGTAACGTACTCAAACAATGATTTTAAGATTTGCACCAATGAACTAGAATTCCTAGGAGAGGATTCCGGTTCCGATGACGAGGTTGTTGAAGAGATAGAGATTGAGAATGGCAGATTTCTCACGAAAGCATTGCTATCTCCAACATTCAAGAAATCCATTTATCGAAATTGGGAAGTGTCGACTCGGATATTTGCAAGCCAAGATTCAACTGAAGTACTTATCATGGAGAGCATCATAGTAAAAGGTATTTTACTGGACTATCATGTTGTGCTCTTTTTCCTTCGTCAAGGTTTTGTTCCACTGGATTTTCCTTGTCAAGGTTTTAACGTGGCAACATATGCATGTCCAACTTTGTTCTAAGTTTTCTAAAAATTGTAATATTTTCCCTTCGATCGGGTTTTGTCCCTTTTGGATTTTCCTGACAAAGGTTTTAACGAGTCAATTGCTTAAGTACAGTGGTCATCTAGGGGGAGTGTTATAAACGGAAGTTTTCATGTAGATGCTCACTTTAGTGGGACCCTATTACTTGGGAACCAAGTACGTAAACTCTATAAATAGAGTCCTAAACCTTTGTATTTTATACACTGATGAATATAATTTCTCCCTTCTTCTTCCCCTCTGCTTTGTGTCTTTTGTTTTTCTGTTTTCTATTCACAATAGAATCAAAATTAAGTTTGGAAATGCCATACCCAACATCTTAGGGATTTTATACACTTCCCAAGTCGAAATTAAGAGATGTGGTAGTAATGTTAGATCTATTTATCCCCAAAATAAAGGGCTTCTCGAGAAAATGTACATTCGGATACATTCTACTGCATCTGGAACAAGAAGCATTGACCAACAAAATTACCAAACTTAAAAAGAAAAGTAAAAATACAGTAAAACCTCTGTATAAGAATATCCTAGGGGGCACAAAAAATATTCTTATATGAGAGTTATTTCTTATATGGAGGTCTACCTTGAATAGACCAAAAGAAAAAATTTCATACATGTACTTCGGACAACACATACATGTGTATATGAAGCACAAAAATATATCTAGGTAAACATAACTACTACTTAAATGAGGATTTTGTTTTGCATGTATGTATATATGAAATTTGTTATAACACAATCCACATAAAACTCAACTTTGACACCTAAAATTGACAAATGGAATCATATGAGTGAAAGATATTTGTATTAAGTTGTGCACAAAAAAGCAAAGAATTTACTTTGAAGCAAAATGATCTTGTAAAATGGTTACAAGAATCTCTTCATTTTGAACTTTGATGTATGGCAACCTATATTATTTATATTATAATGCTAATTATTCTTATATGGAGGTAGGTTCCTTAAGGCGGAATCAAAAAAAATTATGACTTATTCCAATATGGAGTTTATTCTTAAATATAACTGGCCCAAATCCGGACTAGAAAGTTTTATTCTTATATGGAGTTTATTCCTATATGGAGTCTTCTTCCGGAGAGGTTTTACTGTAACTTCTAGTCTTAGGTTAAAAAGATAACCTCAGTTTGAATAACACTAAAACTAAAGACCTATATGCTAGGGTGCATATCTAAACATCAAGTATTCAAACAATAGGTTGACAAAAAAAATCATAATTAGAAAAACACAAACACAAAACATTACCTTAATCAACATTCAAATCACGAAGACCTTCAATTCCAATATAGTAATTAGTTCTTCGGGTAACAATAAATAAGAAATCGAAGTTGAGACGGAGATTATACTGTGGAAGTGGAAATACTTCTAGGGTATTTCGATGAGATCTTGGAGAAGAGAAAAATGGTTAGGGCACGAGAAGACCGTTGAACTAGGATAAACAAAGGGATAGTAATTCACTTCACTTGACTGAAAATCTTAATTTTTTGATCATATTAACAAAACCATGGGGAATCAACACCCTCAACTAGCTACTGCTCCGACTTCTAACTAGGGTTCTCTTTTCAAATTTTGAAATCCAATCAAATGAGGAGCTATGGATTTGTCTTTCAATGAACATATCAATAGTTTGAAATGTTAGCTCATTAAAATCTCATCACATCTGAGTTTTTTTTTTTTGTTTCAGGGGATGAACTGCTGGAGATGCATTTGGGAGGAGAGAACGAAAAAGATTATTTTGTGGGCGATTAATATAATATCTTGGAAAGAGAGTACTTGAATTAAAAATGTTCTCCCTTACGTCTCAATTAGAACCAGGTATCAGCTTATCAATACGCTTGTAACACCCCGAGTTCCCGATCAAGGTCAAACCCAATGAAGATATAAACTCGAAGTGTTATGAGTCAAAAAGAGACAAATGCCTAAAACTTTAATTTTTATTTATTTCATCAAACACAATTTAACTTTAATATACATAAATTAAGTAATATAGATTCACTAATATAACACTGACAAAATAATAATTAGATAAAAATTACAATTCAGATAATTATAAGAAAAATAACACAATCGTTAATTTAACTAACTTCTAAGTTCCACTTCCACCATTTATTTAAATAAATAAATGACAATTGGGGCAAGTTGACAACTCAATAGGGGATACTGTAGTTACCTAAAAATCTGTGAGAGTCCAAAGTGGGATTCTAGGGTTTCTGAAAGTGAGTTATGAGAGGTTGAGCACGAACAGTCTTCTCCTAAACCACGTACAATGTCCGTTCAAAGGCTACTTCAGTCACATGAGAGGTTAGGGATGGTCTTAGGGAGGGAAGCAGATGAAGAGAGAGAGATCAGAGAATTCTAGGGTTCGAAGAAGAATTTCTCTGAGAGGTTATGAGAAAGGTGATCGTATCTTGGAGAAATAGAGGACCTATTTATAGCCGAATTCTCTAATCTCAGATCGGTGAAGATAAGGATTGTTTTCCGTGCCGTGCGGAGTAATTCTCCCGTCTCTTTAGGAATATATAGAGATAAACAAGTTTGAGTTTATCTTATTATTCCACCGCCTTTACTCTCTTTTGCGGTGAGAAATAGGTCGGATATTTCTCACACATGTCGTAGACCGCCAGACCAAAACCCTAATTGTTATCCCCCCATTTGTGTGAAGCTGAGTCAACCTTTGTGATGACGTGTTTGAGAGAGAGAGAAATATTCTCTTTAGCCGAGTTGGCAGAGACAGAGAGATATTCTCCGATTTGTAAGAATGACTAGGATGAGTCACGTGAAAATACATGGGATGCCTTAGAATTCGTGTGGATAAGAGACTCGATTCCTACATGAGGCTCGTTCCTACCATGGGGGGAATATTCAGCCTTATCTGAGATTTCCCGAGAGATTTGAATCTCTCTTAAATTTTGAAAATAGATTTGAATCTCTCCGAGATATTGCAGACGGATCAAAATCTCTACGAAGATTTTCTTAAGGGATCTTAATCTCTCTGTGGTCAGATGGGACTCGTCCTGGATTGAGAGAGAGAAAAGGCTTTGTATGCCCGATTAATGCATCTGCAAGACTTTGGCTCACTTGTCTTTGACCAACGTATCTTGTAGAGATGTGCTAAGAATCAACTGTGTGTCCATATGATGGGCCAACATGACCAGTGTATCTCGAAAGGATGTTCTAGGAGTCTGTCGAAAAGGCCCGGAGGTAGAATAATCAGCGTACCTCGTGGGTATGTCCTAGGTGTTATTCGGAAACCTCGGTAAGTCGAATCAGAGCCTAGAGTATACATGACCAGTGTATCTCACGATGATGTACTAGGAATCAATCCTTGATCTCAAATAGGTGAATAGTGCTTACAGGAGACATGCATATCTCCGCTTTAGGTCATAAGTCCGCCGAGATGTTTTTACACATCTACAGAGCCTACATGATCAGCAGTATCTCGTCGAGGATGTATAATATGAATCATGGCATCACAATCAGCTCCGTCTCGCGAAGACATGCTGGAATTGTGGCTGTTCTGGTTCATAAGTCTAGTGGGGACTTTTTACGCTCTACAGAACCTACGTGACCAGTAGTATCTCATCGAGGATGTGTGCTAGGAGTCACGGCATCACGACCAGCAGTATCTCACGGGGACGTATACTAGAAATCGTGGATATGGGTTCCTTGAGGACCAAGGTCTTAATCTCTCCTGTGAGAGTTGAGTTTTGTCTATGGTCTTGAAATGATGCTTTTCCCCTTGTCCAAACTTCACCATCTACATTAAGTCCCCTACTCATAGTAGAACCTTGATTGTTCTCTGATGAGTATATAGATGGTTACAAATCGTTCAGGTGCGCAATTAAAATCCACTCGGTCTTCTAGACTTGCTGAGTCCCCAATTGACGTTTAGTCTTTGATTGTTATGACTGTGATCTTGGAATTGATTATTGACTTTGGAACTTCATGAGATTTTGTGTTAGAAGTTAATGACATGATAACAAAGTCTTGATGAGACAAAATTTCTGTCTTGAGCGAATGAACCCTAATTTCAGTCTTCATGCTTGTACTGTACCTAAACCCTAATTTTTCTTTTGTTCGCATCTGACTCCTTCAGACACTCTGGAGAGGCTTGACGAGTCTTGGAATGTGTGCATCTATGTTGTGTAGTCGACACCTTTTATGATGAGAGCATGTTTAATTCCCATTGAAAATGCGGGGGTCTAACAACCACACCCAACAATTCGTTTGGCAATCTGAGAGGAGTTACTCCAATACACTTTCTAGAGAATCAACTAGACAGTCAGACTCAATATAGAGTGAAGTATATCAAAGAGTTTAATATCTCTAACTCTTAATTCAATCGACAATAAGCAAATAGAAATCTGCGACCCGATTGAATATAAGAGGAGTTACTTGAACGTTACCAAAGACCAATGTTAAGTGTCAATCAATGTAAATCAACAACCAAAGGTTGGATATTCTAATTGATTGATCTTAACGCACGACCTGTGATATTTCAATTATATAACAAAATATAATGCGAATAAGAAATAACACAGACACCAGAATTTTGTTAACGAGGAAACCGCAAATGCATAGAAACCCCAGAACCTAGTCCATATTGAACACCACACTGTATTAAGCCGCTACAGACTATATCTTACTACCGATTAACTTCGGACTGGACTGTAGTTGAACCCTAATCAGTCTCACGTTGATTCAAGGTACAGTTGCGTTCCTTACATCTCTGATCCCAGCAGGATACTACGCACTTGATTCCCTTAGTTGATCTCCCCCCACAACCAAGAGTTGCTACGACCCAAAGTCGAAGACTTGATAAACAAATCTGTCTAACACAGAAAAGTCTATAGATTGAATAAATCTGTCTCCCACAGAAATACCCAAGAGTTCATCTTTTGATAAATCAAGGTGAACATGAACCAATTGATAAACCGGACTTGTATTCCCGAAGAACAACCTAGTATTATCAATCACCTCACAATAATCTTAATCGACTAGCGAAACAAGATATTGTGGAATCACAAACAATGAGACGAAGATGTTTGTGATTACTTTTATCTTGCCTATCAGAGAAATTAATTTCGAGTCAATTATTTCAATTGTACTCAATACAATAGAATCGGTCAAGATCAGAACACGCAACTACAAAGAAAATAGCTGGGTCTGGCTTCACAATCCCAATGAAGTCTTTGAAGTCGTTAACCTACAGGGTCTCGAAGAAACCTAAGGTTAAAGGAGAATCGACTCTAGTTATGCAACTAGTAACACACAGGAGGTGTGGGGATTAGGTTTCCCAGTTGCTAGAGTTCTCCTTTATATAGTTTTCAAATCATGGTTTGCAATCCAAGTTACCTTGGTAACAAAGCATTCAATATTCACCGTTAGATGAAAAACCTGATTCAACCAAGCTAATATATTTCAACCGTTAGATCGAACTTAGCTTGTTACACATAAATGAAATGTACCCTCATTTAGGTTTATGTAACCGTACCTAAACGTGTACACCATTTTTGTTCACAAATAGTTAACCGAGGTTAGCCATATGATTACTCTCGTATCAACCTTATTCATCTTAACCATAACTAGTTCAAATGACTCAAATGAAACTAGATAAAGAGTTTTTCAATTGCTATATTTACATAGAATTATACAAGAATACAATTGAAGCAAAATCGGTTTGATTCACTAGAATCAATCATGAATATTATAGCCACGGTTTGCAAAGATTGCATTCTTTATTATATAAATGTTTATGTTCATGTTTAAAACCGATTTTAGAAGTTTAACCTTCAAGTATGCAAACAGGTACGCAAACTTGAAATATCCGGACTAAGATTGAGCTACGCCAGTACGCAAACGGGTTCGCGAACTACAAATCCCAGCAGAAATTCTCGGACATGGATTTGTACGCCAGTACGCAAACGGGTACACATACTTAGGTTCCCGGATTTCTCAAACCAGCAGGTACGCAAACGGGTACGCATACTATGGTTCCAGGACATGGATTACATAAGTGCAAGAGTATACAACATGACATATCCAATAATGGTTAAGTGTTCTAACCTCTTATTTCAATCATTGAATCTTTCTTAGAGGATGACAATAGCCGTTTTTACACACTATTAGCATCAAAGCAATTTTTAAGTAATTGAAATAATCATTATGAAACATTCCAAGACAACACCAAATGATTGTATCACACAAACCATGTAAGATGTTACTCGACAATTTTCACATGATATAAGATGAACTTGGTCGAAGCGAAAGCTTGCTAACACATATTTCGAGACATATGTAAGCGAGATAAACTCAGCTCGAAATATCAAATGTGTATATAGAAAACTATATCGTAATACGACTTATGTCTCAATATAGGCCATAGAGTAGAAATAGACTTTCCAAGTGATAGATGAGTTTAAGTCTCCACATACCTTTTGTCGATGAAGTTCCACAAGCTCCCCTTAGTAGTTATTCATCTTCAAATGATGAACGCCGTGAAAACTAAGCTCAAATACACAATTTGTGTCCTAGTCCGAGACATCTATAAATAGGCTAGAAATCAGGACTTATAGTTTTGATCACTAACATCGACAAACATGCTTGAGATAGCAACACATGCAAGTTCGACCGAGCAGTGCTCTAACAATCTCCCCCTTTGTCAATTTTAATGACAAAACTATCAATACATATGGATTATAAAATAAATAAAAATTTGTAGCTTCTCATCCAAATGCTTGATCTCCTTGGCATCTTCAACACGACTCGAAAACTTCGTCGCTTCCAAGTACTCCATGATTCTAAAAGTGTTCAACTCAGCATCATAGTTGTTGAAGATCCGTAGCGATAACAATGATAAAACAAATGTTCTCGATAATTGTTATACAGTGTCATAGAATTATTACACAGCATCAAAGTTCAATTGTATCACAACTTTGACAACAATACTATGGTGATATATATAACTCTACCTTAGTCAATATTTCATCTCAACATGAAAACCACTTCCCCTTACATAAGGATCCGTAAACCATATGTGTTCGTAGTATGAAACTACACATTAATTTCCCCCCATTTTGTCAATATATATTGGCAAAGGTACGAAAACTAGTGGGATCCTCATGAAATTTTCATAAAGATACTTCATGACCAAAAGAGAATAGCGTACCAACTTATTTAGATGTAATCATAAAGCCGAAGATAAATGCATTCATCAAGGAGTTTATAAAGATACAAGATAACCCCTATAATATTCCACAGCCGCACTCCCCACAAAAATTTGGCAATGAAGCACAAGTTCAATAAAGAACTCTCTCCCATAAAATGTCATTCCCAAAAGAACAACAAAGGCGACCTTGCTTTTACAAGAAAAGAAGTATTTCTTTGGATATAATCAATTCACATAAAAACATGAATTTGTATCCAAAAATCTCAATTGAATCAACCACAAAAATGATCAATTCAATTGGTCATGATCGACATAAGAAAACTTACGGAGCATCACAGTATGTGCACAAAAATGTGGATCGGAGATCGACCAATACTGCGGAATACACAAGGATTCATTCTTTTTTCCATCACTATTTGCACAATGACATATAATAGACATAATCCTTGTAAACAAAAATTTTATCATTTCTTCCATAAAATAGAGACATAAAAGGCTTCAACTTTTGTAAGTCAAAAGTTCGTTCCATCTTTTATCAATACTTTCATATCGACATAATAGAGATAACTTTTGAACAAGTATGGGACAGTCACAGGTTCACAGACGTAAACAACATATCCCATAATAATTTGCAATATATAAAATCATAAAGATTAAAATTGCAAAAATCATCTTCCAAAAACTTAGAATTTAAATAAATAAATCTAAAAACATGAAGATGAAAATGTTGGACATAGCTATGTGTACTCACAATAATGTCTATTGCAAACCCTAGTTATTCTTCTAAAAACACAAGAAATAAATTCTCATAAGAAGATTTACTAGTCAATGTAGAGCTTTCTCAGGGTGTCTACAGAGAATTCCTTCTCATTATTGAAAAATCTATTGATAATAGGATCATTCAATTCCTTCAAGTCTTCAGAAATATCAGTTAACATACTAAGTTCTCTTTTTCAGTTCACGCAGAGTGTTCTTTGTTAGAGACAACATTTGACCACACAGAAAAGTCTACAAAGATAGATAAATCTGTCTCCCAAAGATAAACCTAAAAGTTTTGTTCTGTCTTTTGATAAAAATCAAGGTGAACAAGAACCAATTGATAAACCGGACTTATATTCCCGAAGAACAACCTAGTATTATCAATCACCTCACAATAATCTAAATCGTATGGTAGCAAAACTAGATATTGCGGAATCACAAACTATGAGACGAAGATGTTTGTGATTTCTTTTTATCTTGCCCTATCGAAGATATAATCTCAAGTCAATTATTCAATTGAACTCGTACGATAGAAAATGGCAAGATCAAATCGCTCAACTACAAGAGAAGTAGTTTCGTCTGGCTTCACAATCCCAATGAAGTCTTTCAGTCGTTAATCGAAAGGGTCTCGAGAAGAAACCTACGATTAAAGGAGAATCGACTCTAGCAAACCAACTAGTATCACACATGAGGTGTGGGGATTAGTTTTGCACAGTTTCTAGACGTCTCCTTACATAGTTTTCAAATCAGGGTTTGCAATCCAAGTTACCTTGGTAACAAAGCATTCAATATTCACCGTTAGATGAAAAACCTGATTTATCCAAGCTAATATCTTTCAACCGTTATATCGAAACTTAGCTTGTCACACACAAATGAAATATATTCATTTAGGTTTGAGTAACCGTACCTAAACTTGTACATTGGTTGGTTCAAAAATGGTTATCCATATGAGTGCTTTCATATCAACCGTATTCATTTTTCTCATAAGTAGTTCAAATGACTCATAAGAATTAGTTCAAGAGTTGTTCAATTGCTTAGGTCTTTGTACATAGACACAGTTGAAACAAAATTGGTTTGATTCATTTGAATCCATTCATGAACAATATACCCACGGTTTGCAAAGATTGCAATCCTTATAATTTATTGTTTTAAGTCCATGAACTACCGATTTGAGAAATAACCAGCTTGTGTACGCGTACGGGTATGCGTACCTTAGCTACCGGATTTTGAGTTGGTTTTAGTTTCCAAACTCAGCAGACTTTTTCGGGTGAAAAAGTTCCGCCAGTACGCGTACGGGTACACGTACCTAACGTGGCTGGTTTTTTGAGTTCGTAAACTTCAAACCCAGCAGAATTTCACGGACGTGAACTTCCGCCAGTATGCATACGAGTACGCATATCCAACCTGTCTCCTTAACCAATACCACATGCACACATATGCACGCACTTGGTTTCCGGCACATGGATTTATACACAAATGTGCGAACACACTCAATGCTTACATCCATAGGTGGTTACATATTCTCAACTCTACATTTAAATCATTGAAACATTCTTCTATAATGTTATAACAGTCGTTAGACATACAGAATCGACTATCGTCATCAAAGTTATTTTCAAGATTGAAACGTCATCATGAATTTCGTCACGGGTAAAGATGAAGATGGTTAAAGCAAAATCTTACCAACACGTATTTCGAGAAAAAGATAGGCGAGTAAACTCGGCTCGAAATAGCAAGTGTGTATGTATGAAAACTATCATACTTATACGACTGTTGTCTCAAGAGTAGGAGATAGAGTAGATAGACTTTTGAGTAACAAGATGAGTTCAAGTCTCCATATACCTTTTAGTCGGATGAAGTTCCACCTGTTCCTTGAGTAGTTCTTCGTCTTTGCAAGATAATCTCCATGGAGTCTGGAGCTCAACTATTCCTAACTATCCTAGACCGAGACTTAGTCATAAGTATACTAGAAATCAAGACATATAGTTTTGACCACTAATATTCACAAACATGCTTGATATAGCAACGCATGCGAGTTCGACCGAGCAATGATCTAACAAGAAATATCTTCTAAAGATGAAACGATTCGAGATTTCAAATCATTTCTTTTTCTGATGAAATCCTTCACCATAATCCTAAAGTTATTATCAGAATGACAAACAGACAATAGGCAGTTGGAGGAAGAACCTAGATCATTAGTCATATCCTTTACCTTTATTTTCCTTGAGGACTGAATTCCTTCGCACAGATACACATTGACTGCTTCAACATCATCTCTTTTTGTGGTACCTCTTGTTGTAGGAGCCATGAGACCGTATCTTTTGAAAGGAGAGAAGGTAAAGAACAATGATGTTCAAAAATGAACTTAAATAGACTCCTAGGTTAGAAAAACCCTAAAAGACTTTAAAATAAGTCTCCACCTTTCATGATCCATTATCTATTTTAACAATAAAATATTTTCTTACTCAAAAATGGAACAGAAAAACAACAAAAGATTTACAAGACTTGAACAACCTTGAGGTAATCCTTATTTTTCAAGTCTAAATAAAATAAGGATACCGTTCATTACTATGATTTAGATAGTAATGGAGTAAACAAAATGTCCACTTCTTGTGTCACAGGGTGACATCTCAAGGTTTGCAGAATAACCAGACTTACCTCGTCTGATTATGAATCTTTTGGACTTCTTCTTGTACTCAGGCGTCACTGACTGCTTCTCTAGAGTCAGATTCATCTTTTGCATGTCATTTTGTAGTTTGGAAATTCTTTTGTTGTTCCTCTTGAATCTCCAACACTTAATTTGGACATGACTTGTACTTCCACAAAAGAGCAAAGCAAGGAAGGTTTTCTTTGTAGAGATGACTCATGTTTGTCACAACCTACAAGATTGATTGATCTAGAGCCAGCTGGAACAAAAGAGTTCGTTGTGCTCACTATCTTACTTTTGAACCATAAACCACTTGTGTTTCCAAAAGCCTTTTGACTAAATAACATTGCTGAAATTTTCTCTGAGCTTCCTGACAACCTTTGCAGGTCACACTTGATAGAATTAATCTCTTTTTCTTTTAGTAATAGGGTTCTGGTGAATTCATCATTAAGACAGTCAATCTCAAGAGTTCTCCTGTAGTGATAATTCGAGTTTATTCAACAACTCCTTCAGTTGAATATTTTCCTGATGAATTTCTTCATACTTATACAGAATTCTAGGATATCATTCTTAGACTCATATTCAGAACTGGAATTTGAGTTACATGGAATTTCTTCCTAGAAGGCTGAACCTTCCTACATACTTCAGCACTATGTAAAACGTTGGGACACTGAGACATTTTTTCTTGACTTGAATCATCAGAAACAAAAGGGATAAAAGATGATCTCTCAAAACTTCTGTTTTTATTTACCATATCTTTGATCTTTTGTGTCATCAGTGATCTATTAAAATCGACGTGATTAGAACAACAATCATCATCCCATGACAAGCTAGAAGTTTCACTTGCAATGGTCACAACATTGAACGCAGAAGTTCTGACTGTATTCTGATCAAGATCAAGTAATTTAATCTTTCCCACAAGAGTACTTCTGGAAAGAGTATCATGGTTATTTCCTTCAACGATGGCATGTTTCTTAGAATCGTATCTAGATGGCAGCGATCTGAGAATTTTCATCACAATGTCCTTTTCAGGAATAGTCTTACCCAATGCAAAGGATGCATTAACAATTTCAGACACTTTGTGATTAAACTCATCAAATGAATCTGCATCTGCCATACGAAGTTTTCCCAATCAGAATTAAGGTTTTGAATCAAAGCTTCCTTTTCAATGGTATTCCCTTCGAATACGGTTTCTAAAATATCCCAAGCATCTTTAGACCGAGTGCACGTAGTCTCATGGTGCTGAAGATCTTGGGTAATGGCATTCAAACCGTCGGAGTTTCGCTTTGCAGCAAGTATCTCAGCAGCGTCATACGCACCAATATCCTTAGGTACGGTCACATTCCCTACTGCCACAACGGGAGCATCATAGCCATTAACTACATAAACCCATGATTGAAAATCATGCGCTTGAAGAAAGGCACGCATAACAATTTTCCACCACAAGTAATTTGATCCATCGAAGGCTGGTGGTACGTTTATAGAGATAGCACCTCTGTCCATATCAGATCGCTACAAACACAGACTTGTGAGGTCTTTAATGTGTTTTCCTGCTCTGATACCAATTGAAATTGCGGGGGGTCTAACAACCACACCCAACAATTCGTTTGGCAATCTGAGAGGACTTACTTCAATACACTTTCTAGAGAATCAACTAGACAGTCAGACTCAATCTAGAGTAAAGTATATCAAAGAGTTTAATATCTCTAACTCTTAATTAAATCCGCAATCAGCAAATAGAAATCTGCGAGCCCGATTGAATATAAGAGGAGTTATTTGAATGGTACCAAAGACCAATGTTCAAGTGTCAATCAATGTAAATCAACAACCAAAGGTTATCTATTCTAATTGATTGAGTTGTGATATTTCAATTATATAACAAAATATAATGCGGAAAAGAAATAACACAGACACCAGAATTTTGTTAACGAGAAAACCGCAAATGCAGAAAAACCCCAGGACCTAGTCCAGATTGAACACCATACTGTATTAAGCCGCTACAGACTCTAGCCTATTACCAATTAACTTCAGAATGGACTATAGTTGAACCCTAATCAGTCTCACACTGATTCAAGGTACAGTTGCGTTCCTTACGTCTCTGATCCCAACAGGATACTACGCACTTGATTCCCTTAGTTGATTTCACCCACAACCAAGAGTTGCTACGACCCAAAGTCGAAGACTTGATAATCAAATCTGTCTCACACAGAAAAGTCTATAGATTGAATAAATCTGTCTCCCACAGAAATACCCAAGATTTTTTGTTCCGTCTTTTGATAAATCAAGGTGAATAGGAACCAATTGATAAACCGGACTTATATTCCCGAAGAACGGACTAGTATTATCAATCACCTCACAATAATCTTAATCGACTAGCGAAACAAGATATTGTGGAATCACAAACGATGAGACGAAGATGTTTGTGATTACTTTTATCTTGCCTATCGGAGAAATTAATCTCAAGTAAATTATTTCAATTATACTCAATACCATAGAATCGGGCAAGATCAGAACACGCAATTACAAAGAAAATAGTTGGGTCTGGCTTCACAATCCCAATGAAGTCTTTCAAGTCGTTAACCTAGTCTCGAAGAAACCTAAGGTTAAAGGAGAATCGACTCTAGTTATGAAACTAGTAACACACAGGAGGTGTGGGGATTAGGTTTCCCAGTTGCTAGAGTTCTCATTTATATAGTTTTCAAATCAGGGTTTGGAATCCAAGTTACCTTGGTAACAAAGCATTCAATATTCACCATTAAATGAAAAACCTGATTCAACCAAGCTAATATCTTTCAACTGTTAGATCGAACTTAGCTTGTTACACACAAATGAAATGGACCCTCATTTAGGTTTATGTAATCGTACCTAAACGTGTACACCATGTTGGTTCACAAATAGTTAACCGAGGTTATCCATATGATTACTCTCATATCAACCTTATTCATCTTAACCATAACTAGTTCAAATGACTCAAATGAAACTAGTTAAAGAGTTGTTCAGTTGCTATATCTCATAGAATTGTACAATAACACAATTGAAGCAAAATCGGTTTGATTCACTCGAATCAATCATTAACATTATAGCCACGGTTTGCAAAGATTGCATTCCTTATTATATAAATCTTTATGTTTATGTTTAAAACCGATTTTAGAACTTTAACCTTCAAGTATGCAATCAGGTACGCATACTTGAAATACCCGGCAGTACGCAAACGGGTACGCGAACTACAAATCCCAGCAGAAATTCTCAGACATGAACCTGTACGCCAGTATGCAAACGAGTACGCATACTTAGGTTCCCAGATTTCTTAAACCAACAGGTACGCAAACGGTTATGCATACTATGGTTCCCGGACATGGATTATGTTATAGCATTGCTCGGTCGAACTCGCATGCGTTGCTATCTCAAGCATGTTTGTCAATATTAGTGATCAAAACTATATGTCTTGATTTCTAGTATACTTATGACTAAGTCTCGGTCTAGGATAGTTAGGAACAGTTGAGCTCCAGACTCCATGGCGATTATCTTGCAAAGACGAAGAACTACTCAAGGAACCAGTGGAACTTCATCCGACCAAAAGGTATGTGGAGACTTGAACTCATCTTTCTTCTAGTATTTTTCGTGCGGTAAATAAGAGTTCGTTGCTCGGACTTGTAAAGATTTAAAAATAAAGATATATACAGAAAATATGTCACAAGATCAAGAGGAACCAGGAATCAGGATTCCAATGTGTTTCATATTCAAGTGGCTCAGAAAATAATCCTAGGCGATTATAGCTCAAAATAAAACAAATATTAACTCTATCTTTGCCAAATTAGATTCCATAAAATATTACTTGTATATTATAAGCATGGCACATCAAGAATCCCTAGGACTAAGCATGTTCCATCAAACAAAATCACAAGTAATTAATTGAAATCATAAATCAATTAAAATCGGTGCAAAAAGTAAATTAAGAATTATTTAAATAACCACATGGCTGAAAAACAGCTTCCTCCATCATCCCAGTATTCGGATTTAGCTACTCATAATAATCATGTTCTCAAAATACATACTTGATGCTCAAAATATGATTAAAACAGTGAAAAATATAAAACAGAGAAAATACGACCCTCTATAAGCGTCCAGAGAAGAACGATACCAGGGAACTGCAGTAAATAAAAGACACTCCGCTGCTGATGTTGACGCTGCGGAAAATAAGACTGCTCTGTGCAGTCTGTTCTTCGTGTTCTTCAAGGTCCTCTAATGGCAGCAGCAGCAGCAGGTGGGAATTGTTGTTAATCCTTCTTCTTCGCTCCTCTGCGTCCCAACCCTTACCCTAACTCTTGATAAACTTTTGTGAACCCATCCCATGCTATTTATACACACACAGGGCGATTAAAATCCGAGTATAACTCGGTTTCCTTTTTTTTCACGGAACCCTCTTTACGCGTCTTCTTTAGGTCTCCAACTTATCCCAAACTCTTAGTTAGATATAGAAGAATCTATAGGAATGTATATCCACAACTTAGTCACGCTGGAAATCCAAATTCGACTCAAACAAAACCCAACAGAGTCCGAGTTTTTCTTCTTCCCTGTTTTATCTCCAATCGGTTCTCACGGCTTATCCAGACACTTCTGGCCCTTACAATCACCCCTGTTAGCTTCCTATAAGTCCATAGAGTAAGCCCAAACATTTCCAGCCCTTTAATCGCACTATAGCTCCTTCAAAAATTCCGATCAAAAACTTCCAGTTAACAAACTCACTTTCTCGCCAAAACCTCATTTGAAATGTGAAGAATAGATGCCCCCTATCCATCTCCGGTGTCCCTTTAGCAGCTGCCTGGAAATGGGTCACCCCTTAGTAATTAGGTTACCCCTTATCCAAAATTGAGGGTCCGTATAGTGAGCTTTCTGGGACATTTTCCGCACTTTTTCGGGGTTCCTCCGGGGTATTTCTGAGGTGCTTTCGGTACTCTATCAACGGAGGTCCAAACGCCGCATTTTCAGCCAATTTCGCCGCAAAACCTTATTCTTCTAAAAACACCTACAAATAAATAAAATAACCAAATAAGTATAGAATCGAGCACTAACACTATATACAATTGAGATATATTAGACACATAAATGCGTCTATCAAATACCCCCAAACTTATTATTTGCTAGTCCCGAGCAAATCAAAACTACAAAATAAAATCCTAACTCACTGTCGCAGGCATCGTCGATTGCATTTAGCGTATGCAATAAGCCTTTAAACCCCTAGGTGGCCCTAGTGGACGAGTTATAGTCTCGGGAGGGCTTACCAGAGATATACCCACAAAACCTGTACTCCAAACCTTAGCTATCTACGGAGAACCTTGGAAGGCACTAAAGAATCTCCTTGGTTGGCATACTTATTGACTACAGGAAGAAGTACCCTGATGCGAAATTCCAATTGCTGTACACGAGTTTGCACTCAAGCATACTAAAATTCATATAAAGTGACACAGCTCTACTCAAATAGTTGCACTATGGACATCAATATCCGGACTCAAAACTAATCACATGGATAGATCAAGAAGATGGATATAGAAAAACATAGATGGTTTTGATGTTTACTAAGTGAACGGCGTTTCCCATATCTGTCTGAAGGCCTCCGCCAAAATGAACCTATCCTAATGGATTGAGATACTAGTCTGACTAATATCAACACACTGGCATATACAAGGGTACCAGTGGTCGATAACCTAACTCTAGGTCAACACAACTGGCATATACAAGGGTACCAGTGGTCGACTTTATTGAATTTATTTCTTTTGGTCAAATGGTCTGGTCTCAATATTTTCTCTCTCTTTTTTTTTCTTTTTTTTTTCAACTTTTTGGTAACTACCATTTTTTTTAATCTCTTTTCTCTTTTTCTTTTTCAACTTTTTTTTTTATTTTTTTTTCATGGTATCTCAATCACTCTAATTCACCCTAGCATTGGTAACAACTTGAATCGTGGGCCCCACCTATCACTTAGACAAACATAGTTTAAAAATAAAATAAAATAAAAATAGAAGTGAAAAGGACTCAACGAGATATGGTGAAACTATCATGTTATTTCTAACACCTGAGCTCTGTGCTTTTATGAATAGACTCTTCTAGATGTTTCCATCTAATCAGATTGGTTCCTCAACTCCTACAACCAAAGTGCTTCCATCCACTTAGATTGGTTAGTGCAATCCTAATTAGGCATAAATTTCTAAGCTCTGGAGTTTATTTATTGCAACTAAAAAGTTTCTCCCATACCCCCAAACTTAAATCTAACATTGTCCTCAATGTTCTAAAGATGAAATTAAAAGCATGAACAAGGAGAAACTGTTACCATTTGAAGCAAAAGAGATAAGGAAAGATATTACCGTGTCGCATGAATATTGGGTTACCTCCCAAGAAGTGCTAAGTTTAAAGTCTTCAGCCAGACTAAGCAAGGATTAGTCAACTCGAATCATATAGTAACAGTCGAAATAACTGTGGGTCTTCAAAACCAAATAGAGATGACCAAAGAAAACTGCAATAAACCAAGAAAATGAACAAGACTAGCAACCCCTTACCTAGTTTCCTGATTAAGATATCTATATCTAATTGTGGTTCAGGTTCTATAAAAGGGTCTAAATATATTTCTTCAGGCTGCAACTCCTCAAAATTGAGATCCGAATTATTAGGTCCTAGAGTCTGTAAATACTCAAATAAGAACTTAGAAGCACATAATAATAACCTAAATAATTGAGGATCCTCTAAGTCAATCAGGTTTGACTTACATAATTGACCACAGTGAGAGTAGTGGTCATTATTAAGAAAATGTGTCGATTCTAATATCCTAAAGCATTTAGGTTTAGTCTCACAACTTAATATTCGACACATTTGGAATATAAATATTCCCACAGTTGGAAGAAAACTATTTTGTGGGAAAACAAAGTCAATCTGGGGATCATAGCCTAGGAAAACCACATCAACCAGAGGATGGGTTTCTAACGACTGAACTTCTTCCTGGACATCATTAGGCTCGGGAAAACGAGTATGAAGGTAATCTTGTAAAATGGTCGAGGCACAGATATCAAGTCCTAAGTGTGGAGACTTTCTGAGAGTTAAAGGTAAGGCACTAGGGAAGTGATAATCACCCCCAAACTTAAAGTTTTCAGTGTCTCTAGATAGACCTCTAATTATTTCTTGAATTTCCGTATCTTCAGAGTCCTTAAAATGTTCAAGAGATTCTTCTAAGTTATTATTAGGTAGTGCATCTTTACTCATCTCTACGGGTCTATCTTCTTCTTCCAAGACTATTGTTTCTAAGTCGCTAGACTCTAAAACAGTATTTTCGAAATGAACCCGTTCCTCTAAACCACTATCGGCTTCGTAATCAAAAGGAAAAACTACATCGTCTAAAACGGTGGTATCCCTAATCAAATCCTCGTCCTTTTGAATAGGTGAATAATCATAAAAATTATTTGGATTTGAACTAGAAATAATATAATCACTATACAGCTCAATTGGATTACTAGACTCCTGATCACTATGCCTACATATTTCAGATTCTTCATTACTGCTATCCTCATCATCATAGTACGAAGATGATTGAACCTTATCTAAATAAGTAGTGTCTTTTATTCTAGCCTCGTCCTCTAAGTTAGGAAAATATTCACTATTGATATCAAAGGTAGAATTAGAAACCCTACTTTGGAAATTTAGATTATTTCGAGCAGCATTGGCCAACTGTTCATTTTCTGCCTCTAGACGTGCCTGAATTTCACTGAGCATAACACTTATACGTTCACCACTCTCGTTTATCATCTCAGAATATCGTGTACACTCTTCTTTTGAACTATTAATTGCAACTAAACGTTTATACGTCCTTTCAATCCGTTGTTGGGTCTCTTCTAGAGATGGAACAGGTTCAGAAATATCATAATCCGGACTAGTTTCCAAAAACGAGTAACCAGTACTACAGTGTTCCTGATTTTCTTGCTCGTAAGACCAATTCGCGTGTGGATAGTAATTGGGCTCACCATGGTATGAACCATAACCTTGAAAAGGTTGGTGTTCCCAACTACTATTCCCACCATGGTCATAAAAATGATGATGTCCATATTCAAATTCAGATCGATACTCATTGTATTGGCTTCTATCATACCAGTTCGACATTCTTAATTGCAAGGAAATTATACACAATCACAAACAAGGCTGACTCGACCAAATCAAACCTATAAAACCTAGCAAACAACAAGCATGATGGCTCCACTTAGATTGTTTCTAGACCAGCTTCTATTCCTTCGAAAAGGAATTCCTTACAATTTGAGCACACCCCTCTGGAATCAATCCGAGTCAAAGTAAGTTGAATTGAGGCGAGGGAAGCTCAGTGGAGCTTTGATACCCAAGGCCTCACCGCTATCACAAGGCGGCGCAATCACGCATTCAACTCACAGAAACCATCATGAACTTTGAAGTGTGCTTAAAGAGCAACCAATATTTTTCGAACGAGTTTCCTATTAAGCGCGATACCCTATCGGTCTCGTTCTAGTCAAGTTTTAAGCTTGGGTTCGCGTTAGGTTTCGTTTTCCTAAGGCGGGCAAGAAGGAAACGGTGATGAAATCCTAGTCCTTATCTTGATTTGGCCAGGCCTTGCGCTTTACTAGGAAATTAAAAACAGTCCAAATTCGTCCTCAATCAATGAATCACCTTAAGGAATACAGTAACTCGCTTACAGGAGATTCGCGAGTGTTTCGATGGACTTACCTCCCGTACCAGACGGGGGATGAACCGTTGAAGTCAACTCGGGCTACGACTCCTATGTCATGTACGAACCCGAGGGGCTGAGACGATATTGTAATCGTCGTCCTTCCCTGCAGACAGTTTATATTGAATTTTTTTTATATAACCCTTCAGTAGGGTTAAAAAAAATAATAAAAAAAAAAATGTCCAAAAGTCCAGAATAAAGTCCAAATAAAAAGTCCAAAAATTATGAAAAATAAAGCCTATTTACAAATTCTAAAAAAAAAAAAAAATCTATATAAAAAATAATAATAATAATAAAAATAAAAATTAAATCCTAAAAAAAAATTATGTCTTTTTTTTTCTTCTCTTTTAGCTTTTAGCTTTAAGCTTTTTGTTCCCAAGTCCTTAGTATTCCACTTCGAACCTGTAAATCAAAGACACAAAAAGAAACGTAAAAAGGAACAAATAATAATAAATAAAAAAAAAATTAAACCTAAAAACAAATCTATATACAAGTCCGCGTCGGCGGCGCTATTTTGTTGTAGTATTTTTCGTGCGGTAAATAAGAGTTCGTTGCTCGGAATTGTAAAGATTTAAAATAAAGATATATACAGAAAATATGTCACAAGATCAAGAGGAACCAGGAATCAGGATTCCAATGTGTTTCATATTCAAGTGGCTCAGAAAATAATCCTAGGCGATTATAGCTCAAAATAAAACAAATATTAACTCTATCTTTGCCAAATTAGATTCCATAAAATATTACTTGTATATTATAAGCATGGCACATCAAGAATCCCTAGGACTAAGCATGTTCCATCAAACAAAATCACAAGTAATTAATTGAAATCATAAATCAATTAAAATCGTTGCAAAAAGTAAATTAAGAATTATTTAAATAACCACATGGCTGAAAAAAAGCTTCCTCCATCATCCCAGTATTCGGGTTTAGCTACTCATAATAATCATGTTCTCAAAATACATACTTGATGCTCAAAATATGATTAAAAGAGTGAAAAATATAAAACAGAGAAAATACGACCCTCTATAAGCGTCCAGAGAAAAACGATACCAGGGAACTGCAGTAAATAAAAGACACTCCGCTGCTGCTGTTGACGCTGCGGAAAATAAGACTGCTCCGTGCAGTCTGTTCTTCGTGTTCTTCAAGGTCCTCTAATTGCAGCAGCAGCAGCAGGTGGGAATTGCTGTTAATCCTTCTTCTTCGCTCCTCTGTGGCCCAAACCTTCCCCTAACTCTTGATAAACTTTTGTGAACCCATCCCATGCTATTTATACACACACACAGGGTGATTAAAATCCGAGATAAATCCGAGTATAACTCGGTTTCCTTTTTTTTCACGGAACCCTCTTTACGCTTCTTCTTTAGGTCTCCAACTTATCCCAAACTCTTAGTTAGATATAGAAGAATCTATAGGAATGTATATCCACAACTTAGTCACGCTGGAAATCCAAATTCGACTCAAACAAAACCCAACAGAGTCCGAGTTTTTCTTCTTCCATGTTTTATCTCCAATCGGTTCTCACGGCTTATCCAGACACTTCTGTCCCTTACAATCACCCCTGTTAGCTTCCTATAAGTCCATAGAGTAAGCCCAAACATTTCCAGCCCTTCAATCGCACTATAGCTCCTTCAAAAATTCCGATCAAAACTTCCAGTTAACAAACTCACTTTCCCGCCAAAACTTCATTTGAAATGTGAAGAATAGATGCCCCCTATCCATCTCCGGTGTCCCTTTAGCAGCTGCCTGGAAATGGGTCACCCCTTAGTAATTAGGTTACCCCTTATCCAAAATCGAGGGTCCGTATAGTGAGTTTTCTGGGACATTTTCCGCACTTTTTCGGGGTTCCTCCGGGGTATTTCTGAGGTGCTTCCGGTACTCTATCAACGGAGGTCCAAACGCCGCATTTTCAGCCAATTTCGCCGCAAAACCTTATTCTTCTAAAAACACCTACAAATAAATAAAATAACCAAATAAGTATAGAATCGAGCACTAACACTATATACAATTGAGATATATTAGACACATAAATGCGTCTATCAATGTCACTCAAAAGTCTATCTACTCTATCTCCAAATCTTGAGACAAAAGTCGTATAAGTATGATAGTTTTCATACATACACATTTGCTATTTCGAGGCGAGTTTAATCGCCTATCTTTTTCTCTAAATACGTGTTGGTAAGCTTTTGCTTTAACCATCTTCATCTTTACCCATGACGAATGTCATAATGACGTTTCAATCTTGAAAATAGCTTTGATGACGATAGTCGATTATTTATGTCTAACGACTGTTATAACATTATAGAAGAATGTTTCAATGATTGAAATGTAGAGTTGAGAATATGTAACCACCTATGATTGTAAGCATATAGTGTGTTCGCACATTAGTGTCTAAATCCATGTGCCGGAAACTAAGTGGGTGCATATGTGTACATGCGGTATTGGTGAAGGAGACAGGTTTGGTACGCGTACTGGCGGAAATTCACGTCCGTGAAATTCTGCTGAGTTTGAAGCTTACAAACTCAAAAACTAGTCACCTTAGGTACGCGTACCCGTACGCGTACTGGCAGAACTTTTTCACCCGAAAAAGTCTGCTGAGTTTGGAAACTAAAACCAACTCGAAATCCGGTAGCTAAGGTACGCATACCCGTACGCGTACCCAAGGTAGTTATTTCTCAAATCGGTAGTTCATGGACTTAAAACAATAAATTATAAGAAATGCAATCTTTGCAAACCGTGGGTATATTGTTCATGAATTGATTCAAATGAATCAAACCGATTTTGTTTCAGTTGTGTCTATGTATAAAGACCTAAGCAATTGAACAACTCTTGAACTAGTTCTTATGAATCATTTGAACTAGTTATGAGAAAGATGAATACGGTTAATATGAAAGCACTCATATGGCTAACTATTGGTCAACCATTTGTGAACCAACCAATGTACACGTTTAGGTACGGTTACTCAAACCTAAATAAATACATTTCTTTTGTGTGTGACAAGCTAAGTTTCGATCTAACAGTCGAAAGATATTAGCTTGGATAAATCAGGTTTTTCATCTAACGGTGATTATTGAATGTTTTGTTACCAAGATAACCTAGATGGAAAACCCTGATTTCAAAACTATATAAGGAGACGTCTAGCAACTATGCAAAACTAATCCCCACACCTCCTGTGTGATACTAGTTGGTTTGCTAGAGTCGATTCTCCTTTAATCGTAGGTTTCTTCTCGAGACCCTGTCGATTATCGACTGAAAGACTTCATTGGGATTGTGAAGCCAGACGAAACTACTTCTCTTGTAGTTGAGCGATTTGATCTTGACATTTTCTATCGTACGAGTTCAATTGAATAATTGACTTGAGATTATATCTCTGATAGGGAAAGATAAAAAGAAATCACAAACATCTTCGTCTCATCGTTTGTGATTCCGCAATATCTAGTTTCGCTACCATACGATTTAGATTATTGTGAGGTGATTGATAATACTATGCCGTTCTTTGGGAATATAACTCCGATTTATCAATTGGTTCTTTTTCACCTTGATTTCTATCAAAAGACAGAACAAAACTTTTAGGTTTATCTGTGTGAGACAGATTTATCTATCCTTGTAGACTTTTCTGTGTGATACAAATTTTTTTACTAAAGTCTTCGACTTTGGGTCGTAGCAACTCTTGGTTGTGGGTGAGATCAGCTAAGCGAATCAAGTGCGTAGTATCCTGCTGGGATCAGAGACGTAAAGAGCGCAACTGTACCTTAAATCAGTGTGAGATTGATTAGGGTTCAACTACAGTCCAAACCGAAGTTAGTTTGTAGTAGGCTAGTGTCTGTAGCGGCTTAATACAGTGAGGTGTTCAATCTGGACTAGGTCCCGGGGTTTTTCTGCATCTGCGGTTTCCTCGTTAACAAAATTTCTGGTGTCTGTGTTATTTCTATTCCACATTATATTTTGTTATGTAATTGAAATATCACAGGTTATGCGTTTGTATCGATCAATTGTGAAATCCAACCTTTGGTTGTTGATTGGAAATTGATTGATCCTTCGATATTGGTCTTTGGTACCATCTAAGTTTATTATCCTTGTATTTGATAAAGACTCGAAGATTTCTATTTACTTGAGTAAAATCAAATCAAGAGAGAGATATTAACTCCTCGATATACTTTTCTCTAGATTGAGTCTGACTGTCTAGTTGATTCTCTAGAAAGTATATTGGAGTTAGTCCATACAGATTTCTAATCGAAATATTGGGTGTGGTTGTTATACCCCCGCATTTTCAATTGGTATCAGAGCAGGCAAACACGTTCAAGACCTTACAAGTTTGTGTTTGTAGCGATCTGACTCTATGGACAGAGGTGCTATCTCTATTAACGTACCACCAGTCTTCGATGACTCTAATTACTTATGGTGGAAAATTTTTATGCGAGCATTTCTTCAAGCGCGTGATTTTCAATCATGGGTATATGTTGTTAATGGCTATGATGCTCCCGTTGTTGCAGTAGGTAACGTTAATGTTCCAAAAAATATTGGCGAATACGATGCTGCTGAAATACTTGCTGCAAAGCAAAACTCCGACGGTTTGAATGCCATCATACATGCCATTACCCCAAATCTTCAGCACCATGTGTCAAATTGCACTAGGTCTAAGATGCGTGGGATATCTTAGAAACAATATTCGAAGGAAATACCAGTGAAAAAGGAAGCTAGGCTTCAAAACCCTAATTCCGATTAGGAAAACTTTTGTATGGAAAATGAGGATTCATTTGATGAGTTTAATCACAAAGTGTCTGAAATTGTTAATGCATCTTTTGCATTGGGTAAGACTATTCCTGAAAAGGACATTGTGATGAAAATTCTCAGATCGCTGCCATCTAGATACGATTCTAAGAAGCATGCCATAGTTGAGGAAAATAACCTTGATACACTTTCCAGAAATATTCTGGTCGGAAAGTTAAAGATTTTTGATCTTGAATTACAACAGCGAGAGAAACATCAATCGGTAGTAAACTCTGTTACCACAACTGATAAGAAATCTCTCTGCTCAAAAATGATTGAAGAAAATGAGAATATCTTTAATTCATCTCTTTCATTGTTCATACAACAGTTGAAAAAGACACTCAGACAGAGTAAAAGAAAGTCTCATAAGAAAGGTAACTCAATCAATAAGGAGAATAATAAAGATCAAAAGAATTATAAAAATAAGTCTTGTTTAAAGTGCTTCACAAGTGTTCATACTTCAAAAAATTCTGATGAGAAGGTTAATGAATTAACAAAGGCTTGGATGACTACTCTTGACTACTGTCCAGAGGAAGAAGTCTGTACAAGTTCCATTAACCTCTTTGTTGACAATCACATTTGTCCTCCAAACAGTCCAATCATCTCTGAATCACTCAATCCTATCAATTCAAAGGAAGAAAGTCTAATGAAAAGGATTGAACTTCTGGAAGATCAACTGGATATTATAAGACAAGACATTGTAATTCGCAATCGTGATTCTTATGAGAAATATCATCTCTCGATTATTTCCTGTCAGCAAATTACACCTGATTCTATATCCAACGAAAGGAATGATATAGAAAATCACAAGGGCGTTTCAAAAAAAAATTGACGCCTTGTGTGAAAAACAGGATCATCGAGATATTCTGAGCACAAGAAATCAAGAAATTTATTATATCTACCGAAAAACGTTTATTAAAAAGGAAAAAGAAATCATCCATAAGTACTATTAATAGTACAGAAGAGAATTCCAAGGCTACTCATAGCTCACTAAACAGAACACTCCAAACAGTTATAAGAAGAATGGATAAAACGCCTAATTCTGTTCTTTCAAAAGAAGAACAAAATCAAAGTACAACTTTGAGTTGGAAACCTTCTGATCCTGGTCTGGATAGGAAGAAGCTTATTATGGAATAAGAATAAGAGATGGTTCTTGTACCCTATTTTTGAACAAGGACCATATCCTATTGAGAGGGGTGTATATCTATTCTTAGTCTCTTGGGTTTGATTAATAGTCTTTCGATGAGTGTTCATAAATGTTGTTATCCCTTACCTACCCTTGGTCTAGGGTTTCAGTCAAAAGATCTTCTCGGAATATCTTCCTCCTTTTAAGAAGTTTTTTCAGAGACTGAGCATTTCATTTTTCTCTTCTATCATGCCTTCGTCCAGTCTTTCAAGTAAAGAAAGTGATGTGTGGACTATTCTATTTCCGTCTAAGAAGATCCGTGTTGACTCATATGATAATGAGTTGTGCTCCGACAAACGAGATGGTTCTTTTGATGGAAATCCATCTTTATCCATGTTTGAAAAGCTCTCTTTAACTATGAATCTCGTGTTAGAACAAGTGAGTGCTCAAAAAAATGAACTGGTTCTATCTTCCAAAAGATTGGAAGAGAAGATTGAAAACCTCGAATCAAGGATTTATCTGATTAAAGATGAGCTTGAAGATTACAGGGATTACGAGAAGAATTCCGAAAGTAAGTTAAATGATGTCTATAAAGTCTTCTTATGAGAATTTATTTCTTATGTCTTAGGAAGAATAACTAGAGTTTGGAATAGCCATTATTGTGAGTACACATAGCTATGTCCATCGTTTTGTTTTCATCTTTATTTTTTAGGTTTATTTATTTAAATTCTAAAAATGGTTTGGAAGATGATTTTTGCAGTATTAATCTTTATGGTTTTATATATTGCAATATGTTATGGGATATGTGTGTTTGCGTCCGTGAACTATTATTGTCCCATACGATATCAAAAGTTATCTCTTTTATATGTCGATATGCAAGTATTGATACAAGATCGATGAACTTTTGACAAACAAAAGTTAAGCCTATTATGTCAATTATTGATGGAAGATAGGTTAAAATCTTTTTTTTACAAGGATTATGTCTATTGTATGTCATTGTGCAAATAGTGATGGAAAATATAATGAATCCTTGTATATGTAGCAGTATTGATCATTCCCGGATCCATATCTTATGAGTATACTGCAATGCTCCATAAGTGTTTCTTGTATTGAGCATAAGACAATTGAGTTAATCATTTCTTTATGGTGAACTTAGTCGTATCTCCGTAAGTTCTCTTATGTCGTGCATTTCCAAATAGATTAATCATAAATTCGTTTGTGGTTATTTTGGTTGTATATTCGGATTAAATTAATCATGGGTTCTCTTGTGGTTAGTTTAATTGAAATTTTTGGATATAGAAAGTCATTTCTTTATGGTTTTTGGTGTCCAATAAAATCCTTCTTTTCTTGTAAAAGTAAGATCGCTTTTCTTGTTCTCTTGGGAATGACATCAAATGGGGGAGAGTTCTTTTGAACTTGCGCTTAATTTTCATATCTTTGTGGGGAGTGCGGCTGTGGAATATTTGAGGAGTTATCTTGTATCTTTATAAACTCCATGATGAATGCATTTATCTTCGACTTTATGATTGCATCTAAACAAAGTTGATATGTACTTTTCTTTGGTCTTGAAGTGTCTCCATGAAAAGTTTCATTAGGATCCCGTTTTCGTACCTTTGCCAATTTTATTGACAAAAAGGGGGAGAATTAATATGTAGTTCACACTACAAATACATATGGTTATCGGATCATTATGTAAGGGGGAGTGGTTTTCGTGTTGAGACGAAGTATTGACTAAGGGGGAGTGATACATATCACCATAGTATTGTTGTCGAAGTTGTGATATGAGAACTTTGATGCTGTGTAATAATACTATGACACTGTATAACAATGATCGAGAGCTTTTGTTTTCTCATTGTTATGGCTACAGAACGTCAACAACTATGATGCTGAATTGAACATCTATGGAATCATGGGAATACTTGGAAAAGACGAAATTTTCAAGTAACGTTGAAGCACCAAGGAGATCAAGCATGTGGACGAGAAACTACAAAGTTTTATTTATTTTGTAATCCATATGTATTGATAGTTTTGTCACTAAAATTTACAAAGGGGGAGATTGTTAGAGCATTGCTCGGTCGAACTCGCATGCGTTGCTATCTCAAGCATGTTTGTCAATGTTAGTGATCAAAACTATATGTCTTGATTTTTAGTATACTTATGACTAAGTCTCGGTCTAGGATAGTTAGGAACAGTTGAGCTCCAGACTCCATGGCGATTATCTTGCAAAGACAAAGAACTACTCAAGGAACCAGTGGAACTTCATCCGACCAAAAGGTATGTGGAGACTTGAACTCATCTTGTCACTCAAAAGTCTATCTACTCTATCTCCTACTCTTGAGACAAAAGTCGTATAAGTATGATAGTTTTCATACAATACACATTTGCTATTTCGAGCCGAGTTTACTCGCCTACCTTTTTCTCGAAATACGTGTTGGTAAGCTTTTGCTTTAACCATCTTCATCTATACCCGTGACGAAAGTCATGATGACTTATCAATCTTGAAAATAACTTTGATGACGATATTCGATTCTTTATGTCTAACGACTGTTATAACATTATAGAAGAATGTTTCAATGATTGAAATGTAGAGTTGGGAATTTGTAACCACTTATGGATGTTAGCATATAGTGTTTTCACACATTATTGTATAAATCCATGTGCCGGAAACCAAGTGCGTGCATATGTGTGCATGCAGTATTGGTGAAGGAGACAGGTTGGGTACGCGTACCCGTACGCGTACTGGCGAAAATTCACGTCCATGAAATTCTACCGAGTTTGAAGTTTACGAACTCAAAAACCAGTCACCTAAGGTACGCGTACCCGTACGCGTACTGGCGGAACTTTTTCACCCGAAAAAGTCTGTTGAGTTTGGAAACTAAAACCAACTCAAAATCCGGTAGCTAAGGTATGCATACCCGTACGCGTACCCAAGGTATAAAACAATAAATTATAAGGAATGCAATCTTTGCAAACCGTGGGTATATTGTTCATGAGTTGATTCAAATGAATCAAATCGATTTTGCTTCAATTGTGTCTATGTATAAAGACCTAAGCAATTGAACAACTCTTGAACTAGTTCTTATGAGTCATTTGAACTAGTTATGAGAAAGATAAATACGGTTAATATGAAATCACTCATATGGATAACCATTAGTCAACCATTTGTGAACCAACCAATGTACACGTTTAGGCACGGTTACTCAAACCTAAATGAATACATTTCATTTATGTGTGACAAGATAAGTTTCGATCTAACGATCGAAAGATATTAGCTTGGATAAATCAGGTTTTTCATTAGACAATGATTATTGAATGCTTTGTTACCTAGATAACCTAGATTCCAAACCCTGATTTGAAAACTATATAAGGAGACGTCTAACAACTGTGCAAAACTAATCCCCACACTTCCTGTGTGATACTAATTAGTTTGCTAGAGTCGATTCTCCTTTAATCGTAGGTTTCTTCTCGAGACCCTGTCGATTAACGACTGAAAGACTTCATTGGGATTATGAAGCCAGACGAAACTACTTCTCTTGTAGTTGAGCGATCTGATCTTGCCATTTTCTATCGTACGAGTTTAATTGAATAATTGACTTGAGATTATATCTCCGATAGGGCAAGATAAAAATAAATCACAAACATCTTCGTCTCATCGTTTGTGATTCCGCAATATCTAGTTTCACTACCATACAATTTAGATTATTCTGAGGTGATTGATAATACTAGGTTATTCTTCGGAAATATAAGTCTGGTTTATCAATTGGTTCTTGTTTACCTTGATTTCTATCAAAAGACAGAACAAAACTTTTAGGTTTATCTGTGGGAGACACATTTATCTATCCTGTAGGCTTTTCTGTGTGATACAGATTTGTTTACTAAAGTCTTCGACTTTGGGTTGTAGCAACTCTTGGTTGTGGGTGAGATCAGCTAAAGGAATAAAGTGCGTGGTATCCTACTGGTATCAGAGACGTAAGGAGCGCAATTGTACCTTGAATCAGTGTGAGATTGATTAGGGTTCAACTACAGTCCAGGCCGAAGTTAGTTTGTAGTAGGCTAGTGTCTGTAGTGGCTTAATACAGTGTGGTGTTCAATCTGGACCAAGTCCCGGGGTTTTTCTGCATTTGCGGTTTCCTCGTTAACAAAATTTCTGGTGTCTGTGTTATTTCTTCCGCATTATATTTTGTTATATAATTGAAATATCACAGGTTGTGCGTTTGTATCGATCAATTATGAAATCCAATCTTTGGTTGTTGATTGGAAATTGATTGATCCTTGGATATTGGTCTTTGGTACCATCCAAGTTTATTATCCTTGTATTTGATAAAGACTCGCAGATTTCTATTTGCTTGAGTAAAATCAAATCAAGAGAGAGATATTAACTCCTGGATATACTTTTCTTTAGATTGAGGCTGACTGTCTAGTGAATTCTCTAGAAAGTATATTGGAGTTAGTCCATACAGATTGCTAATTGAAATATTGGGTGTGGTTGTTATACCCTCGCATTTTCAGATTACATATGTTCAAGAGTGCACAACATGACATATCCAATAATGGTTAAGTGTTCTAAACTCTTATTTCAATCATTGAAACTTTCTTAGAGGATGGCAATAGCCGTTTTCACACACTATTAACATCAAAGCAATTTTCAAGTTATTGAAATAATCATTACGAAACACTCCAAGACAATACCAAATGATTGTATCACACAAACCATGGAAGATGTTACTCGACAATTTTCACATGATATAAGATGAACTTGGTCGAAGCGAAAGCTTGCCAACACATATTTAGATAAATATGTAAGCGAGATAAACTCAGCTCGAAATCTCAAATTTGTATATAGAAAACTATATCGTAATACGACTTATGTCTCAATATAGGCAATAGAGTAGAAATAGACTTTCCAAGTGATAGATGAGTTTAAATCTCAAGATACCTTTTTTCGATGAAGTTCCTCAAGCTCCCCTTAGTAGTTATTCGTCTTTAAATGATGAACACCGTGAAAACCAAGCTCAACTACACAATCTATGTCCTATTCCGAGACATCTATAAATAGGCTAGAAATCAAGACTTATAGTTTTGATCACTAACATTGACAAACATGCTTGAGATAGTAACATATGCGAGTTCGACCGAGCAGTGCTCTAACAATTTCCCCTTTTGTTAATTTTAATGACAAAACTATCAATACATATGGATTACAAAATAAATAAAAATTTGTAGCTTCTCATCCAAATGCTTGATCTCCTTGGCATCTTCAACACGACTCGAAAACTTCGTCACTTCCAAGTACTCCATGATTCTAAACATGTTCAACTCAGCATCATAGTTATTAAAGATCTGTAGCGATAACAATGAGAAAACAAATGCTCTCGATCATTGTCATACAGTGTCATAGTATTATTACACAACATCAAAGTTCAATTGTATCACAACTTTGACAACAATATTATGGTGATATGTATCACTCTCCCTATTTAATACTTCATCTCAACATGAAAACGACTCCCCCTTACATAATGATCCGTAAACCATATGTATTTGTAGTATGAAACTACACATTAATTGGCAAAGGTACGAAAACTAGTGGGATCCTCATGAAATTTTCATAGAGATACTTCATGACCAAAAGAGAATAGCATACCAACTTATTTAGATGCAATCATAAATCCGAAGCTAAATGCATTCATCAAGGAGTTTATAAAGATACAAGATAACCCCTATAATATTCCACAGCCGCACTCCCCACAAAGATTTGGAAATTAAGCACAAGTTCCATTAAGAACTCTCCCCCATAAAATGTCATTCCCGAAAGAACAACAAAGGCGACCTTGCTTTTACAAGAAAAGAAGGATTTCTTTCGATATAATCAAATCACATGAAAACATGAAGTATATCCAAAAATCTCAATTGAATCAACCACAAAAATGATCAGTACAATTGGTCATGCTCGACATAAGAGAACTTACGGAGCATCGCAGTATGTGCACAAAAATGTGGATCAGAGATCGACCAATACTGCGGAATACACAAGGATTCATTCTATTTTCCATCACTATTTGCACAATGACACATAATAGACATAATCCTTGTAAAAAAAAGTTCTATCCTTTCTTCAATCAAATAATGACATAAAAGGCTTTAACTTTTGTAAGTCAAAAGTTCATTCTATCTTTTATCAATACTTTCATACCGACATAATAGAGATAACTTTTGAACAAGTATGGGACAGTCACAGGTTCACGGACGTAAACAACATATCCCATAACAATTTGCAATATATAAAATCATAAAGATTAAAATTGCGAAAATCATCTTCCAAAAACTTAGAATTTAAATAAATAAATCTAAAAACATGAAGATGAAAATGTTGGACATAGCTATGTGTACTCACAATAATGGCTATTCCAAACCCTAGTTATTCTTCTAAAAACACAAGAAATAAATTCTCATAAGAAGATTTACTAGTCAATGTAGAGCTTTTTCAGGGTGTCTACAGAGAATTCCTTCTCATTATTGAAAAATCCATTGATAATCAGATCATTCAATTCCTCCAAATCTTCAGATATGTCAGTTAACTCACTAAGTTCTGTTTTTCAGTTCACGCAGAGTGTTCTTTGTTAGAGACAACATTTGTTCATAGTGAGAAATATCTTCTAAAGATGAAACGATTCGAGATTTTAAATCATTTCTTTTTCTGATGAAATCCTTCACCATAATCCTAAAGTTATTATCAGAATGACAAACAGACAATAGGCAGTTGGAGGAAGAACCTAGATCATTAGTAATATCCTTTACGTTTCTTTTCCTTGAGGGCTGAATTCCTTCACACAGATACACATTGACTGCTTCAACATCATCTCTTTTTGTGGTAACTCTTGTTGTAGGAGCTATGAGACTGTATCTTTTGAAAGGAGAGAAGGTAAAGAATAATGATGTTCAAAAATGAACTTAAATAGACTCCTAGGTTAGAAAAACCCTAAAAGACTTTAAAATAATTCTCCACCGTTCATGATTCATTATCTATTTTAACAATAAAATATTTTCTTGCTCAAAAATGGAACAAAAAAACAACAAAAGATTTACAAGACTTGAACAACCTTGAGGTAATCCTTATTTTTCAAGTCTAAATAAAATAAGGATACAATTCATTACTATGATTTAGATAGTAATGGAATGAACAGAATGTTCACTTCTTGTGTCACAGGTTGACATCTCAAGGTTTGTAGAATAACCAGACTTACCTCGTCTAATTCTGAATCTTTTGGACTTCTTCTTTTACTCAGGCGTCACTGACTGCTTCTCTAGAGTCAGATTCATCTTTTGCATGTCATTTTGTAGTTTGGCAATTCTTTTGTTGTTCCACATGAGTCTCCAACACTTACTTTGGACATAACTTGTACTTCCACAAAAAGAGCAAAGCAAGGAAGGTTTGCTTTGTAGAGATGACTCATGTTTGCCACAACCTACAGGATTGATTGATCTGGAGCCAGCTGGAACAAAAGTCAAAAAGTGGGGGTATAACAACCACACCCAATATTTCGATTAACAATCTATATGGACTAACTCCAATATACTTTCTAGAGAATCAACTAGACAGTGAGACTCAATCTAGAGAAAAGTATATCGAGAAGTTAATATCTCTCTCACTTGATTTGATCTTCACTCAAGCAAATAGAAATCTGCGAGTCTTTATCAAATACAAGGATAATAACTTGGATGGTACCAAAGACCAATATCCAAGTGTCAATCAATTTAAATCAACAACCAAATGTTGGATATTCTAATTGATTGATCTTAACGCACAACCTGTGATATTTCAATAGTATAACGAAATATAACGCGGAATAGAAATAACACAGATACCAGAAATTTTGTTAACGAGGAAACCGCAAATGCAGAAAAACCCCGGGATCTAGTCCAGATTGAACACTACACTGTATTAAGTCTCTACAGACACTAGCCTACTACAAACTAACTTCGGTTTGGACTGTAATTGAACCCGAATCAATCTCACACTGATTCAAGGTACAGTTGCGCTCCTTACATCTCTGATCCCAGCAGGATACTACGCACTTGATTCCCTTAGCTGATCTCACCCACAACCAAGAGTCGCTACTGTTAGAGCATAGCTCGGTCGACCTCGCATGCGTTGCTATATCAAGCATGTTTGTCAATGTTAGTGATCAAAACTATGAGTCTTGATTTCTAGTCTATTATAGCTAAGTCTCAGACTAGGATAGAAAAGTGTAGTTGAGCTCAAGGACTTCATGGCGATTCATCATACAACAACGAAGATCTACTCAAGGAACCGTGGAACTTCATCAACAAAAAGGTATGTGGAGACTTGAACTTGTCTATCACTCAAAAGTCTATCTATTCTATCTCCTAGTTCTTATGAGACAAAAAGTCATATGCTATATAGACTGGATCATACACATTTGACATTTCGAGATGAGTATTCACTACTTATATTTTTCTCGAAATCATGTGTTGGTAAAGCGTTTCGCTTTAATCAAGTTTATCTTCACCTAGTGACGAAATTCATGAAAAGTTTCAATTACTTTGAGAATTGCTCTGACGTGAAACGGTCTGTGAATAACGGCTATATAACGTCCTCTGAGAAGGTCTCAATGACTGGAATGAGAGTTTAGATTACATAACCATGTATTCCTTAATCCGAAGTTTTCGAACTTTGTTGATTGAGAGAAACCAGAGGAATTGGATTTGCCAAGTCTGCGAACTGACGGAAGTTCTCTTGCCGAGAATTTCTCCTGGGATTTTCCAAAAACTCGTTTGCGTGTTTAGTCCGCGAACTCAGTCCGCGAACTGGCGGAAGTATCTTTGCCGAGATTTTCTGCTGAGTTTGGAAAACTCTGTCGGTTGCCTTAAGTCCGCGAACTTGTTTGTGAGCTTAAGTGATTTTGATCTAAAGATGTGCTCTGAACATGAAACTTAAATTACCAAGGAATGTTTTATGAAAACCGTGGATATAAAGTTCATGAGACGATTCATCGAATTGAATCATCTTTCTTTCAATTGTGTCTTGTGTAGTTACATAAGATCTCATAGAAATTGGACAACTCTCTAACTAGTTCATTTGAGTCAATTGAACTAGTTATGGTGAAGAATAACTAGGTTAATATGAATTGCTCATATGGTTAACCTTTTGGGTTACTATGTTGAACCAACATACACGTACACGTTTGGGCATGGTTTTCACAAACCCAGTAAACGTCTACCCAAGTGTGTGTGACAAGCTAAGTTTTCGATCTAACGGTTGAGAAATATTAGCTTGAATCTAAATCAGGTTTTCATCTAACGGTGAATATGGATTTCTTTGTAACTAAGGCAAAACCATGATTTGAAGGCTATATAAAGGAGACATCTAGCATTGTGCAAAACTAATCCCCACACGTCTGTGTGATACTAGTGCGCTCGCTAGAGTCGATTCTCCTTTAACCTTTGGTTTTCTTCTCTAAAACCAGGTTAATGACTTAAAGACTTCATTGGGATTGTGAAGCCAGACCGATACTACTTTTATCGCAGTTGTGTGATCTGATCTTGCATCTTCGATCGTACGAGTACAATCTTTGATTGGCTTGAGATCGTGAGAGTTCTCCGATAGGCAAGATAAAGAAGTCACAAACATCTTCGTCTCACTGTTTGTGATTCGTCGACAAACCGCTTGTGTAGTCAAGAAGGATTGTTGAGAGGTGATTGATTAATCTAGGTTGTTCTTCGGGAATATAAGACCGGGTTATCAATTGGTTCCTGTTCACCTTGATTTTATATCTTAAGACGGAACAAAACCTAGCGTTTTTCTGTGGGAGACAGATTTATCCTTTGATAGACTTTTCTGTGTGAGACAGATTTGTTTATTATCAAGTCTGCGATTTTGGGGTGCAGCAACTCTTAGTTGTGGGTGAGATCAGCTAAGGGAATCAAGTGCGCAGTATCCTTCTGGGATCAGAGGCGTAGGAGTACAACTGTACCTTGAACAAGTGGGAGACTGATTGGGTTCAACTATAGTCCAGTCCAAAGTTAGATTGTAGTAGGTTAGTGTCTGTAGCGGCTTAATACAGTGTGTATTCAATCTGGACTAGGTCCCGGGGTTTTTCTGCATTTGCGGTTTCCTCGTTAACAAAACTTCTGGTGTCTGTGTTATTTCTTTTCCGTATTATATTTTATATAATTGAAATAATACAGGTTGTGCGTTAAGATCATCAATTGGAAATCCAACCTTTGGTTGTTGATTGATATTGATTGATCCTTGGATATTGGTCTTTGGTACCGTCCAAGTTATTCCTTGTGTTTGATTAAAGACTCGCTATTGTTTTATCTTGAGTAAATCAAAACAAGTGAGAGATATTGACTCCTTGAGATACTTTAATCTAGATTGAGTCTGACTGTCTAGTTGATTTTCTTGCAAAGTATTTCGGAGTTTGTCCATACAGATTGCTAAGCGAAATATTGGGTGGTGTTGTTAGACCCCCTCTTTTTCAGCTACGACCCAAAGTCAAAGACTTTAATAAACAAATCTGTATCACACAGAAAAGTCTATGATAGGTAAATCTGTCTCCCACAGATAGACCTAAGAGTTTTTGTTCCATCTTTTGATAAATCAAGGTGAAAAGGAACTAATTGATAATCCAGAATTATATTCCCGAAGAACAGCCTAGTATTATCAATCACCTCACAACAATCTTAATCGTATGGTAGTGAAACAAGATGTTGCAGAATCACAAACGATGAGATGAAGATGTTTGTGATTTATTTTTATCTTGCCCTATCGGAGGTATAATCTCAAGTCAATTATTCAATTGAACTCGTAGGATAGAAAATGGCAAGATCATATCGCTCAACTAGAAGAGAAGTATTTTCGTCTGGCTTCACAATCCCAATGAAATATTTCAGTCGTGAACCTACAGGGTCTCGGGAAGAAACCTAAGGTTAAAGGAGAATCGACTCTATCAAACTAACTAGTATCATACAGGAGGTGTGGGGATTAGTTTTTCCAGTTGCTAGATGTCTCCTTTATATAGTTTTCAAATCAGGGTTTGCAATCTAAGTTACATTGGTAACAAAGCATTCAATATTCACCATTAGATGAAAAACCTGATTTCTCCAAGCTAATATCTTTCAACCGTTAGATCGAAACTTAGCTTGTCATACACAAATGAAATGTGTTTCATTTAGGTTTGAGTAACCATACCTAAACGTGTACACTTGGTTGGTTCACAAATAGTTAACCGAGGTTAGCCATATGAGTACTTTCGTATCAACCATATTCATCTTTCTCATAACTAGTTCAAATGACTCATAAGAACTAGTTGATAGAGTTGTTCAATTGCTTAGGTCTTTATTCATAGACACAATTGAAACAAAATCGGTTTGATTCATTTGAATCAATTCATGAACAATATAGCGATGGTTTGCAAAGATTGCATTCCTTATTGATTTATTGTTTTAAGTTTATGAACTTACGATTTGAGAAATAACCAGCTTGGGTACGCGTACCTTAGCTAACGGATTTGAGTTTGGAAACTCAGCAGAAATTTGCTGTTCGAAAACTTCCGTGAGTACGCTTACCTAAGGTGATCGGTTTTCCAGTTTGTAAACTACAAACTCCAGTAGAAGTTTCGGTTAGAAAACTTTCGTCAGTATGCGTACCCAACCTGTCTCCTTTACCAATGTCGTATGCACAAGTGCACACAATTGGTTTCCGGCACATGGATTTATACACTAATGTGCGAACACACTATATATGCTTATATCCATAGGTGGTTACATAATCTCAACTCTACATTTCAATCATTGAAACATTCTTCTATAATGTTATAATAATCGTTATTCACGACTATCGTCATCAAAGCTAGTTTCAAGATTGAAACGTCATCATGACTTTCGTCACGGATAAAGATGAAAAGTGGTTAAAGCGAAAGCTTACCAACACGTATTTTGAGAAAAAGATGGGCGAGTAAACTAGGCTCGAAATAGCAAATGTGTATGTATGAAAACTATCATACTTATACGAATTTGTCTCAAGAGTAGGAGATAGAGAGATAGACTTTTGAGTGATAGATAAGTTCAAGTCTCCACATACCTTTTAGTCGGATGAATTTCCACTGGTTCCTCGAGTAGTTCTTCGTCTTCGTAAGATAATCGCCATGGAGCCTAGAGCTCAACTACACTAATCTGTCTAAAACCGAGACTTAGCTATAAGTAGTCTAGAAATCAAGACATATAGTTTTGACACCTACACTTGACAAACATGCTTGATATAGCAATGCATGCGAGTTCGACCGAGCAGTGCTCTAACAGTCTCCCCCTTTGTCAATTTTAGTGGCAAAACTATCAATACATATGGATTACAAAATAAATAAAACTTTGTAGCTTCTCGTCCACATGCTTGATCTCCTTGGTGCTTCAACATTATACGAAAACTTTGTCTTTTCCAAGTACTCCCATGATTCCATAGATGTTCAATTCAGCATCATAGTTGTTGAAGTTCCGTAGCCATAACAATGAGAAAACAAAAGCTCTTGATCATTGGTATACAATATCATAATATTATTACACAGTATCAAAGTTCTTATATCACAACTTCGACAACAATACTATGGTGATATGTATCACTCCCCCTTAGTCAATACTTCGTCTCAACGCGAAAACCACTCCCCCTTACATAATGATCATAAAACCATATGTATTTGTAGTGTGAACTACATATTAATTCTCCCCCTTTTTGTCAATAAAATTGGCAAAGGTACGAAAATGGGATCCTAATGAAATTTGCATGGAGACACTTCAAGACCAAAGAAAAGCACATATCAACTTGTTTTTGATGAAATCATATAGCCGAAGCTAAATGCATTCATCATGGAGTTTATAAATATACAAGATAACTCCTCAAAATTCCACAGCCGCACTCCCCACAAGGATATGGAAATTAAGTGTAAGTTCAAAAGAACTCTCCCCCATTTGATGTCATTCCCGAAAGAACAACAAGAGCGACCTTACTTTTACAAGAAAAGAAGGATTTATTTGGACCCCAAAAACCACAAAATGATTTTGTATCCAAAAAATTCTTAATTAAACTAACCACAAGAGAACCTATGATTAATTTAATCGGAATACACAACCAAAATAATCACAAGCGAATCTATGGTTAGTTTAGTTGGAAATTCTCACACAAGAAGACTTATGGAGCCGCACAGTATACACATAAAATATGGAGCAGGGAAAGATCAATACTGCGGAATATACAAGGATTCATTCTATCTTCATCACTATTTGCATAACGACATACAATAGACATAATCCTCGTAAACAAAAGATTTTAACCTATCTTCTATCAATGAATTGACATAATAGGCTTAACTTTTGTTTGTCAAAAGTTCATCGATCTTGTATCAATATATGCATATGGACATATAAACGAGACAACTTTTGAAATTGTATGGGACAATAATAGTTCACGGACGCAAACACACATATCCCATAACATATTGCAATATATAAAACCATAAAGATTAATACTGAAAAATCATCTTCCAAACAAACTTTAGAATTTAAACAAATAAATCTAAAAACATGAAGATGAAAACGTTGGACATAGCTATGTGTACTCACAATAATGGCTATTCCAAACCCTAGTTATCCTTCTTAATCAAAAACAAGAATAAAAAATTATCTTAAGAAGTTTTACTAGACATTAAGATCTTTGAAAAATTCCTTGTCATCCCCGATATCCTTGTCGTCAACAGCCATTGGAACATATGGTTCATGGAGGAAGGAGTCAATACCAATAAACCTTCTTGGATGATGATGTTGAACCAGGGCCTTCTGAATTTCCAATAATCTTAAAACACAAGCCTTTATTTGCTGAATCTCTTTTCTTGCCAGCTTCAACTCTTCAAGAACATCAGAAAACTTCTGAGAGTTTGAAGGAACAACTCTTGGCTTCCTTGCATTCCTTCTTTTTCTTTTTAAAGTTGGAGGATTTCTCTTTTTCCTTAGTGATTGATGGCTTAACAATCATATTGATATCTTTCCCATCAGAAGACATGTTGCTTGGAGTATCCATGAAAGCACGGTTTTGTGAGAGGAGTTCATAATCAAACCTCAACAAGCAGTCTTAAGATATAAAGAGTACCAGAGAAGGAAAAAAGGAATGTAGGGTTTTGAAACCTTTAAACAGGTTCGTACACGTTCAACTCACAACCCTATAAAGAGTAGAATTGTCGATAATAACCCTCTTATTTTGGCAAAATAGTCTCTTTCAATATAAACAATGATATGGAGGAATTCCAAAAACCAATCAACACAAAGATAAAAACAAAACTAAAATAGATTTTATTTTTAAAGCCTGAGGTGTGCAAGATCTTGTCTCTTTTGAACATGCACATGAGAAAAGATGTACATGACAACACAATCAAGTTGTGTTGTGGTGAACAACAATTTGTGCACCATGACCTTTTTGGTTGGAATTCATGGAATCTTGCCTTTCCGTATGTTTAAACCATGTTTTCTTCTCTAATGGCCTATATCTATCTTTGGAAGCTAATCTCTTTGATGAAGATAAGATCTTACATACCTCAGTTGTATTCTCAGGGAGTTTAAGCTTGGTGGCTAGACGATCTGCTCTTCGTTGAAGCTTGTTGACATATTTCATCTTTTTTTTTCTATTTGAAACACTTTGAAAACTCATGTCCCTTGAGAGAACAATAGGAGCATGTAAACGCAAAAGATGGTTCAGGCACCTTTGAAACGCAAGCTGCTAGGCACAAGGTAGATCCTGAAACATTAAACAAGGGGTTTCCAAGAGAAAAGTCAATTGATTCTTCCATCTTGATTGGGTTTTCTTCTACAAATCCATCAAGATTGATATATGTATTGCTACACTTATCAAAATAAATGTTTTCACATAGAAGAGCAACACTTGATTTCTTGTCTTCATCAGAATCATAATTGTCACAGCAAGACCTTTGTTCCCAGTGTATTTTCTTCGATTTGGACACTCGTTTGCAAAATGACGAAACCCTTTACACTTAAATCACTAAGGCATATCATAGTCATCAGTTTCATCCGTGTCCCTGTTTTATGAGGAATATGATTATGAGGTTTGACTGATGCTTTTGGCTTATCTCTGGAGAACTGTTTGCTTCTCTTCAACACAAGATCTATAAACTGTCTTGTGATCATCGAGACTGATTTGTCAAGATCTTCATCTGATGAATCCGTCTCAGAGTGATCATCTTCAGAGATATACACATTTTTACTTTTATCAAGTAATTTTGTGTCTTTTAGTGCTTTGAACTCAACATCCTTAGATTTGGATGAATACTCGTGATCAAAGATCTTAAGCTTCCCAACCAGCGTATTTCTGGAGAGATTATCAAGGTTATTTCCCTCAACGATGGCATGCTTCTTAGAGTTGTATCTAGATGGCAGCGATCTGAGAATTTTCATCACAATGTCCTTTTCAGGAATAGTTTTACCCAATGCAAAAGATGCATCAACAATTTCAGACACTTTGTGATTAAACTCATCAAATGAATCTTCATCTGCCATACGAAGGTTTTACCAATCGGAATTAAGGTTTTGAAGCCTAGATTCCTTTTCACTGGTATTACCTTCGAATACGGTTTCTAAGATATCCCACGCATCTTTAGACCTAGTGCAGTTTGACACATGGTGCTGAAGATTTGGGGTAATAGCATGTATGATGGCATTCAAACCGTCGGAGTTTTGCTTTGCAGCAAGTATCTCAGCAACATTGTATTAGCCAATATTTTTTGGAACATTAACGTTACCTACTGCAACAACGGGAGCATCATAGCCACTAACAACATATACCCGTGATTGAAACTCACGCGCTTGAAGAAAAGCTCGCATAACAATTTTCCACCATAAGTAATTAGAGCCATCGGAGACTGGTGGTACGTTAATAGAGATAACACCTCTGTCCATATAGTCAGATCGCTACAAACACAAACTTTTGAGGTCTTAAACGTGTTTTCCTGCTCTCATACCAATTGAAAAAGCGGGGCTATAACAACCCCACATAATATTTCGATTAGCAATCTGTATGGACTAACTCCAACATACTTTCTAGAGAATCAACTAGACAGTCAGACTCAATCTAGAGAAAAGTATATCGAGAAGTTAATATCTCTCTCACTTGATTTGATCTTTACTCAAGCAAATAGAAATCTGCGAGTCTTTATCAAATACAAGGATAATAACTTGGATGCTACCAAAGACCAATATCCAAGTGTCAATCAATTTAAATCAACAACCAAAGGTTGAATATTCTAATTGATTGATCTTAACACACAACCTGTGATATTTCAATTATATAACGAAATATAATGCGGAATAGAAATAACAGAGATACCAGAAATTTTGTTAACGAGGAAACCGCAAATGCAGAAAAAACCCGGGACCTAGTCCAGATTGAACACCACACTGTATTAAGCCGCCACAGACACTAGCCTACTACAAACTAACTTCGGTCTGGATTGTAGTTAACCCTAATCAATCTCACACTAATTCAAGGTACAGTTGCGCTCCTTACGTCTCTGATCCCAGCAGGATACTACGCACTTGATTCCCTTACCTGATCTCACCCACAACCAATACTTGCTACGACCCAAAGTCGAAGACTTTAATAAACAAATCTGTATCACACAGAAAAGTCTATGATAGGTAAATCTGTCTCCCACAGATAGTACTAAGAGTTTTTGTTCCGTCTTTTGATAAATCAAGGTGAACAAGAACTAATTGATAATCCGGACTTATATTCCCGAAGAACAACCTAGTATTATCAATCACCTCACAACAATATTAATGGTATGGTAGCGAAACAAGATGTTGCGGAATCACAAACGATGAGACGAAGATGTTTGTGATTTATTTTTATCTTGCCCTATGGGAGATATAATCTCAAGTCAATTATTCAATAGAACTCGTACGATAGAAAATGGAAAGATCATATCGCTCAACTCCAAGAGAAGTAGTTTCGTCTGGCTTCACAATCCCAATGAAGTCTTTCATTCGTTAACCTACAGGGTCTCGGGAAGAAACCTAAGGTTAAAGGAGAATCGACTCTAGCAACTAACTAGTATCATACAAGAGGTGTGGGGATTAGTTTTTCCAGTTGCTAGATGTCTCCTTTATATAGTTTTCAAATCATGGTTTGCAATGTAAGTTACATTGGTAACAAAGCATTCAATATTCACCATTAGATGAAAAACCTGATTTCTCCAAGATAATATCTTTCAACCGTTAGATCGAAACTTAGCTTGTCATACACAAATGAAATGTGTCTCATTTAGGTTTGAGTAACCGTACCTAAACGTGTACACTTGGTTGGTTCACAAATAGTTAACCGAGGTTAGCCATATGAGTACTTTCATATCAACCATATTCATCTTTCTCATAACTAGTTCAAATGACTCATAAGAACTAATTGATAGAGTTGTTCAATTTCTTAGGTCTTTATTCATAGACACAGTTGAAACAAAATCGGTTTGATTCACTTGAATCAATTCATGAACAATATAGCGATGGTTTGCAAAGATTGCATTCCTTATTTATTTATTGTTTTAAGTTTATGAACTTCCGATTTGAGAAATAACCAGCTTGGGTACGCGTACCTTAGCTAACGAATTTGAGTTTGGAAACTCAGCAAAAATTTTCGGTTTGAAAACTTCCGTGAGTACGCGTACCTAAGATGACTGGTTTTCCAGTTTGTAAACTACAAACTCCAGCAGAAGTTTTCGGTTAGAAAACTTCCGCCAGTACGGGTACGGGTACGCGTACCCAACCTGTCTCCTTTACCAATGTCGCATGCGCAAGTGCACACAATTGGTTTCCGGCACATGGATTTATACACTAATGTGCGAACACACTATATATGCTTATATCCATAGGTGGTTACATAATCTCAACTCTATATTTCAATCATTGAAACATTCTTCTATAATGTTATAACAATCGTTATTCACGACTATCATCATCAAAGATATTTTCAAGATTGAAACGTCATCATGACTTTCGTCACGAATAAAGATGAAAAGTGGTTAAAGCGAAAGCTTACCGACACGTATTTCGAGAGAAAAAAAAGGCGAGTAAACTCGGCTCGAAATAGTAAATGTGTATGTATGAAAGCTATCATACTTATACGACTTTGTCTCAAGAGTGGGAGATAGAGAGATAGACTTTTGAGTGATAGATAAGTTCTAGTCTCCACATACCTTTTAGTCGGATGAAGTTCCACTGGTTCCTCGAGTAGTTCTTCGTCTTCGTAAGATAATCGCCATGGAGTCTGGAGCTCAACTACACTAATCTATCCTAAACCGAGACTTAGTTATAAGTAGTCTAGAAATCAAGACATATAGTTTTGACACCTAAACTTGACAAACATGATTGAGATAGCAACGCATGCGAGTTCGACCGAGCAGTGCTCTAACAATCTCCCCCTTTGTCAATTTTAGTGGCAAAACTATCAATACATATGGATTAAAAAATAAATAAAACTTTGTAGCTTCTCGTCCACATGCTTGATCTCCTTGGTGCTTCAACATTACTCGAAAACTTCGTCTTTTCCAAGTACTCCCATGATTCCATAGATGTTCAATTCAACATCATAGTTGTTGAAGTTCCGTAGCCATAACAATGAGAAAACAAAAGCTCTATATCATTGTTATACAATGTCATAGTATTATTACACAGTGAAAAAGCGTGGGTCTAACATCACCACCCAATATTTCGCTTAGCAATCTGTATGTACTAACTCCGAAACACTTTCTAGAGAATCAACTAGACAGTCATACTCAATCTAGGTAAAAGTATCTCAAGGAGTTAATATCTCTCTCTTTTTTTGATTCACTCAAGCTAATAGAAATCAGCGAGTCTATAATCAAACAAAAGGAATAACTTGGACGGTACCAAAGACCAATGTCTAGGGGTCAAATCAATATCAATCAACTACCAAAGGTCGGATTTCCAATTGATTGATTCAAACGTACAACCTGAATTATTTCAATTATATAAACAAATATAATGCGGAAATAGAAATAACACAAACACCAAAATTTTGTTAACGAGGAAGCCACAAATGCAGAAAAACCCCGGGACCTAGTCTAGATTGAATACACATTGTATTAAGCCGCTACAGACACTAGCCTACTCCAAGCTAACTTCAGACTGGACTATAGTTGAACCCTAATCAGTCTCCCACTGATCCAAGGTATAGTTGTATTCCCTACGCCTCTGATCCCAGCAGGATACTGCACACTTAATTCCCTTAGCTGATCTCACCCACAACTAAGAGTTGCTACGACCCAAAATCGCAGGTTTTAATAATAAACAAATATGTCTCACACAGACAAGTCTATCAAAGGATCAATCTGTCTCCCATAGAAAAACCCTAAAAGTTTTTGTTCCGTCTTTTGATAATAATCAAGGTCAACAGGAACCAATTGATAATCCGGTCTTATATTCCCGAAGAACAGCCTAGATTAATCAATCACCTCACAACAATCTTAATCGTATGGTAGCGAAACAAGATGTTGTAGAATCACAAACGATGAAACGAAGATGTTTGTGATTAATTTTTATATCTTGACTATCAGAGAACTCTCACAATATCAAGCCAATCAATATGATTCTACTGTTACGATAAAAGATGCAAAATCAGATCACACAACTACGATAAAAGTAGTATCGGTCTGGCTTCACAATCCTAATAAAGTCTTTAAGTCGTTAACCTGGTTTTAGAAGAAGAAAACCAAAGGTTAAAGGAGAATCGACTCTATCACGCAAACTAGTATCACACGCAAGGTGTGGGGATTAGTTTTGCACAATACTAGATGTCTCCTTTATATATCCTTTCAAATCAGGGTTTTGCCTTAGTTACAAAGCAATCAATATCCACCGTTAGATGAAAACCTGATTTAGATTCAAGCTAATATTTCTCAACCGTTAGATCGAAAACTTAGCCTGTCATACACAAATGACTGTACGCTTCTAGGTTTGTTAACCGCACCCAAACGTGCACATTGTTGATTCAACAATAGTCTACCCAAAGAGGTTAACCATATGAGCGTTTCATACCAACCATGTTCTTCTTCACCATAACTAGTTCAATTGACTCAAATGAACTAGTTAAGAGAGTTGTTCAATTGCAAGGAAATCTATGTAACTACACAAGGCACAATTGAAGCAAATATGATTTGTTCACTCGAATCGGTTCATGAACTTTAATAGCCACGGTTTGCAAAACATTCCTTAGTCTTTTAAGATTAAGTTCAGAAATAATCTTTAGATATATAACCTTCTCAAGTTCGTAGACTAGGTTCGCGGACTTAAGACACCAGATAGAGTTTACAAACTCCAGCAGAAATTCTCGGGTTCGAGAACTACGCCGGTTCGCGAACTAGGTTCGCAGACTGGGTTCGCGGACTTGGCTCACGCAAGTAGTTTGTCAACTCCAGCAGAAATTCTTGGGTTTGAGAACTTCGGCAGTTCGCGGACTTGGCACTTTCCATACTTCCGGTTCTCTTGATCAACAAAGTTCGAAAACTTCGGTTCAAGGAATCCATTGGTTATGTAATCTAAACTCTCATTCCAGTCACTGAAAAATTCTTAGAGGACATTATATAGTTGTTACACTATTTCTCGTCAAAGAAATTTTCAAGGTGATTGAAACATTCATGACTTTCGTCACTAGGTAAAGATAAACTTGGTCGAAGCGAAAAGCTTACCAACACATATTTCGAGATATAGATAGGCGAGGTATACTCGACTCGAAATACCAAATATGTATGATCTAGTCTATATATATAGCATTCGACTTTTGTCTCAAAGGGTAGGATATATAATAGATAGACTTTTAAGTGACAGATAAGTTCAAGTCTCCATATACCTTTTTGTCGAGAAGTTCCACCGGTTCCTTGAGTAGATCTTCTTCTTGTATGATGAATCACCATGAAGTCCTTGAGCTCAACTACACTTACTATCCTAATCCGAGACTTAGCTATAAGAGACTAGAAATCAAGACTTATAGTTTTGATCACTAACATTGACAAACATGCTTGAGATAGCAACGCATGCGAGTTTGACCGAGCAGTGCTCTAACAATCTCCCCCTTTGTCAATTTTAGTGACAAAACTATCAATACATATGGACAAAAAAGATAATGAAACTTTAGTAGATCCTATTCCACATGTCTAATCTTCAGAATTCCTCGAAATCTTTGTCACTTCCAAGTACTCCAATGATCCCAAAGGTTGTAATTTTAGCATCACTGTTGTTGAAGATCCGTAGCTATAACAATAAGAAAGCATCGGTCTCGATCATTGTTATACAGTGTCTCATAGTATTATTTTATAGTGTCAAAGTCCAATTTTATCACAACTTCAACAATAATACTATGGTGATATGTATCACACCCCCTTAGTCAATACTCCATATCACATGCAAACCACTCCCCCTTACACAATGATCCGAAAACCATATGTATTTGTAGTGTGAACTACATATTAATTCTCCCCCTTTTTGTCAATAAAATTGGCAAAGGTACAAGAACGGGATCATAATAAAATTTCCGTAAGAGACATTTCATGAATGAGAGAAAGAAACACACATCATCTTATTTAGATGCAATCATATAGCTAACAACATTCATCAAGGAGTTTAAAGATACAAGATAACCCCTCTAAAATTCCACAGCCGCACACCCCTCAAGATATGACCATTAAGCACAAGTTCAAAAGAACTCTCCCCCATTTGATGTCATTCCCAAGGGAACAACAACGAGCGACCTTAATTTCAAGAGAAACGAAGGATTTTATTGGACACCAAAACCACGAGAATGATTTTTATATCCAAAACGCAATCAAATTATTCATAAGTAAACCCAAGAATAATCTAATTGGAATACATAATCAAATTAACCACAAAAGTGATCAATTTAATTCATTGTGCTCAACATAAGTAAACTTACGGAGCAACGACTAACATAACCATTAGAAAATGATTAAGATAGCCGTTCATATACTCAACACAAGAAAAACTCATGGAATATATGAAAACTCAACTAGACTAATTACAAGAGATACCATAATTAATCTAATTAGAATACACAATCAAACTAATCACAAATGTAATCAATTTAATTGTAATTTCTTTTGATCGACATAAGAGAACTTACGGAGCAATAACTAAATAACCAAACAAGATGATTAATTTAGTTCACAAATTCTCAACATAACGTATCTTACGGAACAACCAACCAAGCTAATCAAAAATTAATCAACTTAGTCGTATTGTGCTCAACATAAGACACATTACGGAGCCTCACAGTATTACATAAAATATTGATCAGTGAAGATCAATACCGTGGAATACACAAAGATTCATTCTTTTGCACAAGCATATACAATAGCAATAATCCTTGGATACAAAATATTTTAACCTATCTTCCGTCAAGGGTTGACAATATAGGCTTAACTTTTGTATATGTCAAAAGTCTATTCATTCTTAAACCAATAAACGAATACGGATCGTGAACGACTTTACTTTTGACAAAATATGGGACAACAAAGTCCACGGATGTAAACACAAATATCCCATAACAAGTTGCAATATAACAAAATCAAAAATATTGCAAAACATCATCCTCCAAATTATTTTAGAATTTTAAACCAAAAAACCTAAAAACAAGAATATGAAAATAATAGCTATGTGTAGTCACAATCATCGCTATTCAAAGCACTAGTTATTCTTCCAACTAAGCCAAAAAGAAGACTTACTAGGCATAGTATATTTTCCTCAAGGTATCTACAGAAAACTCCTTCTCATTATTGAAAAATCCATTGATAATGGGATCGTTCAATTCGTCCAACTCTTTGGGAATAACCGTCAACATACTGAGTTCTGTTTTCAGTTTACGTACGGTGTTCGTTGTAAAAGATAACGTCTGTTCATAGTGAACGAGCTCTTCCAAATATGAAGCGATTTGAGATTTTAAGTCGTTTCTTTTGTTGATGAACTCTTTTACCAGGTTCCTGAAACTATCATCACACTGATAAAAGGATACAAACCAGTTTGAGGAAGGATTTTTACCATTAATTACAGTCTTCACTTTTTTCACCCTTGTGGATGAGATTCCTGTACACCACCGTACGTTAGCTGCTTCAGCTGCATTCCTGCTTGCGTTACCTCTAGTCACATGAGCCATAAAACAGTATTCCTTTGGAAAATCACAATATTTACGAACTGCTCCAAACCCTAGACAAGGGTTCCTTTAGTTTTAAAGATTCCTTATTTATATTTAATCAAGACTTACCAAAAAACTACTTGAGTCAAAAGGATGCAACAAACCCCATCTTCTCAAGTTAAGAATGAGGATGCGAACGTCTAGGATTAGTAGGAGACGTTGTGAGCAAAAAGCTCCCCTTGTTTATCACTTTGTGAAATTTCAAGCTTTGTTACGTGAGTAGAGATCCTCCCCTTTTTGATTATGGAAAAACCTGTTTCCAAGGGCTTATGATTCAACATCACAGGACATTCTACCGGGACTAACGGTTCGTCACACACAAAAGCTTTAGTTCGTGAGGATCCTTGATCAACAATGCTGGCATTATCAGAACCAATAACATTGATATTGAACTGACATGGTACAAGATCCCACACGGTTTGTCTGTGAAATTGATCCAACTCTTCATGCATTGCTTTTTCCCGAAAAGAAATATTCAGAGTTTTATCAGGATTTCCTGGTTCAATTTGTGGAGAATAACCACCAATCTGAAGACGTCCTTTTGTTACAGATATAGGATCTCTTCTACTTTTAAAGTTGATAGATGATACACACAATGGAGTGTCGCCTATCACATGTAGAAAAAGGCTACAACTACTGGCACGACACCATTGGATGGAAGATGTAGGACTGGAAATAAGATTACCCATACCATCAGTACTTTTCTGTTTAGAATTTTCTGATAGTTTTGTACGTCGTTTTAGAGTAGAAAAAAATCGTTTAGTTTTCTTACAAGGATTACTCGTAATCTTCAGGCTCTTCAAAATTGACGTACAAACTTGTTGAGGTTGATTTGACGAACAACAATATGGGATAGAACCTTGATGTTTGTCTGAGTGGTTCCTAGTCATATCAGTTTTCTTACCAACCGATCGTTGATTATTATCTGAATAGTGACTATTCTTTGGAGAGGAACAACTGGATTTTCTCAGATTCACTGAGAGACTCTTACTGGATAGCAAATTTTTAAGAATTGCAATTTCTACAACAAGACCAGAGTAGATTTGGATTTGTTCATCCAACTTTTTTTGAAGAGTGAGCAATTTATCAGACCTTTTTCTATGGTTGTTTTTTAATCCCGACGAAGCGTCAATTGAGACTTTATGATCCATATAGTCAGATCGCTACAAACACATACTTGTGAGGTCTAAAAACGTGTTTTCCTACTATGATACCAATTGAAAAAGCGGGGTCTAACAACACCACCCAATATTTCGCTTAGCAATCTGTATGGACTAACTCCGAAACACTTTCAAGAGAATAAACTAGACAGTCATACTCAATCTAGGTAAAAGTATCTCAAGGAGTTAATATCTCTCTCTTGTTTTGATTCACTCAAGCTAATAGAAATCAGCGAGTCTATAATCAAACACAAGGAATAACTTGGACGGTACCAAAGACCAATGTCCAAGGATCAATCAATATCAATCAACAACCAAAGTTCGGATATCCAATTGATTGATTCAAACGCACAACCTGTATTATTTCAATTATATAAACAAATATAATGCGGAAATAAAAATAACACAGACACCAAAATTTTGTTAACGAGGAAACCGCAAATGCAGAAAAACCCCGGGACCTAGTCCAAATTGAATACACACTGTATTAAGCCGCTACAGACACTAGCCTACTCCAAGCTAACTTCAGACTAGACTATAGTTGAACCCCAATCAGTCTCCCACTGATCCAAGGTACAGTTCTACTCCCTACGCCTCTGATCCCAGCAGGATACTGTTCACTTGATTCCCTTAGCTGATCTCACCTACAACTAAGAGTTGCTACGACCCAAAATCGCAGGCTTTAATAATAAACAAATCCGTCTCACACAGACAAGTCTATCAAGGGATCAATCTATCTCACACAGAAAAACCCTAAAAGTTTTTGTTTCGTCTTTTGATAATAATCAAGATGAACAGGAACCAATTGATAATCCGGTCTTATATTCCCGAAGAACAACCTAGATTAATCAATCACCTCACAATAATCTTAATCTTATGGTAGCGAAACAAGATTTCGTGGAATTACAAACGATGAGACGAATATGTTTGTGATTACTTTTTATATCTTGCCTATCGGAGAACTCTCACGATCTCAAGACAATCAATATGATTGTACTGTTACAATAGAAGATGCAAGATTAGATCACACAACTACGATAAAAGTACTATCGGTCTGGCTTCACAATACCAATGAAGTCTTTAAGTCGTTAACCTGGTTTTAGAAGAAGAAAACCAAAGGTTAAAGGAGAATCGACTCTATTACGCAAACTAGTATCACACGTAAGGTGTGGGGGGGGATGTCTCATTTATATAGCCTTTCAAATCAGGGTTTTGCCTTAGTTACAAAGCAATCAATATCCACCGTTAGATGAAAACCTGATTTAGATTCAAGCTAATATTTCTCAACCGTTAGATCGAAAACTTAGCTTGTCATACACAAATGACTGTATGCTTCTAGGTTTGAACCACACCCAAACGTGTACATTTTTGGTTCAACAATAGTCTACCCAAAGAGGTTAACCATATGAGCGTTTCATACCAACCATGTTCTTCTTCACCATAACTAGTTCAATTGACTCAAATGAACTAGTTAAGAGAGTTGCTAAATTGCAAGGAAATCTTATGTAACTACACAAGAAACAATTGAAGAAAAGATGATTTGATTCACTCGAATCGGTTCATGAACTTTAATAGCCACGGTTTGCAAATGTATTCCTTAGTCTTTTAAGATTAAGTTCAGAAATCATCTTTAGATATATAACCTTCTCAAGTTCGCAGACTAGGTTCGCGGACTTAAGACACCAGATAGAGTTTACAAACTCCAGCAGAAATTTTCGGGTTCGAGAACTACGCCGGTTCGTGGACTGGGTTCGCAGACTGGGTTCGCGGACTTGGCACTTGCCATACTTCCGGTTCTCTTGATCAACAAAGTTCGAAAACTTCGGTTCAAGGAATCCATTGGTTATGTAATCTAAACTCTCATTCCAATAATTGAAACATTCTTAGAGGACGTTATATAGTTATATAGTTGTTACAATATTTCTCGTCAAAGCAATTTTTAAGGTGATTGAAACATTCATGACTTTCGTAATTAGGTAAAGATAAACTTGGTCGAAGCGAAAAGCTTACCAACACATATTTCGAGATATAGATAGGCGAGGTATACTCGACTCGAAATACCAAATGTGTATGATCTAGTCTATATATATAGCATACGACTTTTGTCTCAAAGAGTAGGAGATAGAATAGATAGAATTTTGAGTGACAGATAAGTTCAAGTCTCCACATACCTTTTTGTCGAGAAGCTCTACCGATTCCTTGAGTAGATCTTCTTCTTGTATGATGAATCGCCATGAAGTCCTTGAGCTCAACTACACTTACTATCCTAGTCCGAGACTTAGCTATAAGAGACTAGAAATCAAGACTTATAGTTTTGATCACTAACATTGACAAACATGCTTGAGATAGCAATGCATGCGAGTTTGACCGAGCAGTGCTCTAACACACAATATCAAAGTTCTTATATCACAACTTCGACAACAATACTATGGTGATATGTATCACTCCCCCTTAGTCAATACTTCGTCTCAACACGAAAACCACTCCCCCTTATATAATGATCCGAAAACCATATGTATTTATAGTGTGAACTACATATTAATTCTCCCCATTTTTGTCAATAAAATTTGCAAAGGTACGAAAACGGGATCCTAATGAAATTTTCATGGAGACACTTCAAGACCAAAGAAAAGCACATATCAACTTGTTTTTGATGCAATCATATAGCCGAAGCTAAATGCATTTATCACGGAGTTTATAAAGATACAAGATAACTCCTCAAAATTCCACAACCGCACTCCCCACAAAGATATGGAAAAAGAGTTCGCTGTGCTCACTGTCTTACTTTTGAACCTTAAACCACTTGTGTTTCCAAAATCTTTTTGACCAAATAACATTGCTGAAATTTTGTCTGAGATTCCTGACAACCTTTGTAGGTCACACTTGAGAGAATTGATCTTTTTTTCTTTTAGTAATAGGGTTCTGGTGAACTCATCATTAAGACAGTCAATCTCAAGAGTTTTCTCCTGTAGAGATGATTCTAGTTTATTCAACAACTCCTTCAGTTGAATATTTTCCTGATGAATTTTTTCATACTTATCCGGAAATTCCAGGTCTCTGAGTCTCAGACTCATATTCCAAACTGGAATTTGAGTTACATGGAATTTCTGCCGAGAAGGCTGAACCTTCCGTACATACTTCAACAGTATGTAAAACGTTGGGACACTGTGATATTTTTTCTTGACTTGAATCATCAGAAACAAAAGAGAGAGAAGATGATCAATCGAAACTTCTACTTTTCTTTACCATATCTTTGATCTTTTGTGTCATCAATGATCTATTAAAATCGACGTGATTAGAACAACATTCATCAGCCCATGACAAGCTAGAAGTTTCACTTGCAATGGCCACAACATTGAACGCAGAAGTTCTGACTCTATTCTGATCAAGATCAAGTAATTTAATATTTCCCACAAGAGTACTTCTGGAAAGAGTATCAAGGTTATTTCTTTCAACGATGGCATGCTTCTTAGAATCGTATCTAGATGGAAGCGATCTGAGAATTTTCATCACAATGTCTTTTTCAGGAATAGTCTTACCCAATGCAAAGGATGCATTAACAATTTCAGACACTTTGTGATTAAACTCATCAAATGAATCTTCATCTGCCATACAAAGGTTTTCCCACTCGGAATTAAGGTTTTGAATCCTAGCTTCCTTTTCACTGGTATTCCCTTCGAATACGGTTTCTAAGATATCCCAAGCATCTTTAGACCGAGTGCACGTAGTCACATGGTGCTGAAGATCTGGGGTAATGGCATGTATGATGGCATTCAAACCTTCAGAGTTTTTCTTTGAAACAAGTATCTCAGCAGCTCATATGTACCAATATCCTTAGGTACGGTCACATTCCCTACTACCACAATGGGAGCATCATAGCCATTAACTATATAAATCCATGATTTAAAATCACGCGCTTGAAGAAAGGATCGCATAGCAATTTTCCACCACAAGTAATTTGAGCCATCGAAGACTGGTGGTACGTTTATAGAGATAACACCTCTTTCCATATCAGATCGCTACAAACACAAACTTATGATGTCTTTAATGTGTTAGCCTTCTATGATACCAATTGAAAATGCGGGGGTCTAACAACCACACCCAACAATTCATTTGGCAATCTGAGAGGACTTACTCCAATACACTTTCTAAAGAATCAACTAGACAGTCAGACTCAATCTAGAGTAAAGTATATCAAAGAGTTTAATATCTCTAACTCTTAATTCAATCCGCAATCAACAATTAGAAACTGGTAGCCTGATTGAATATAAGATGAGTTACTTGAACGGTACCAAAGACCAATGTTCAAGTGTCAATTAATGTAAATCAACAACCAAAGGTTGGATATTCTAATTGATTGATCTTAACACACAACCTGTGATATTTCAATTATATAACAAAATATAATGCGGAAAAAAAATAGCACAAACACCAGAATTTTGTTAACGAGGAAATCGCAAATGCAGAAAAACCCCGGGAACTAGTCCAGATTGAACACCACATTGTATTTAGCCGCTACAGACTCTAGCCTACAACCAATTAACTTCAGACTGGATTGTAGTTGAACCCTAATCAATCTCACACTGATTCAAGGTACAGTTGCGTTCCTTACGTCTCTGATCCCAGCAGGATACCACACACTTGATTCCCTTAGTTGATCTCACCAACAACCAAGAGTTGCTACGACCCAAATTCGAAGACTTGATAAACAAATCTGTCTCACATAGAAAAGTCTATAAATTGAATAAATCTGTCTTCCACAGAAATACCCAAGAGTTTTTGTTCCGTCTTTTGATAAATCAAGGTGAACATGAACCAATTGATAAACAAGACTTATATTCCCGAAGAACAACATAGTATTATCAATCACCTCACAATAATCTTAATCGACTAGCGAAACAAGATATTGTGGAATCACAAACGTTGAGACGAAGATGTTGTGATTACTTTTATCTTGCCTATCGGAGAAATTAATCTCGAGTCAATTATTTCAATTGTACTCAATACGATAGAATCGGGCAAGATCAGAACACGCAACTACAAAGAAAATAGTTGGGTATGGCTTCACAATCCCAATGAAGTCTTTGAAGTCGTTAACCTAGAGGGTCTCAAAGAAACCTAGGGTTAAAGGAGAATCGACTCTAGTTATGCAAATAGTAACACACATGAGGTGTGGGGATTAATGATGCGTGTCGTTAATGCAACAAATAAATAAAGATATTTCCCACTAATTAATTGGTAATATAGCGGTAGTAAGAGATCGTTCCCAAATAGAGCTATATAATTGATAGGTTATTTGTATTAGCAAAATATAGTAAATAACAAAGGGGGGTTTGGTTGTAAGATAAATATAAATACAATAAAAAAAAGAGATGATCAAGGAATCCTTCGCCGTTATTGTTAGAGCATTGCTCGGTAGAATTCGCATGCGTTGCTATCTCAAGCATATTTGTCAATATTAGTGATCAAAACTATAAGTCTTGATTACTAGCCTATTAGAGCTAAGGTCTTGGATTAGGATAGAAAGTGTAGTTGAGCTCAAGACTCCATGGAAATCATCATACAAGACGAAGGACTACTCAAGGAACTGGTGGATCTTCATCGACTAAAAGGTATGTGGAGACTTGAACTTATTTGTCACTCAAAAGTATATTTACTCTATCCTACTCTTGAGACAAAAGTCATTTTGATATATAGACTTTCGTTATACACATTTGCTATTTCGATCCAAGTTTATCTCGCCTATCTATTTATCGAAATGTGTGTTGGTAAGCTTTCGCTTTAGCCGAATTCATCTTTACCAAGTGACGAAAGTCATGTTATGTTTCAATCACTTTGAAAATTTCTCTTACAAAACATGGTCTGTGAATAACGGCTATATAACGTTCTCTGAGAATGTTTCAATGATTGATATGAGAGTTTAGATTACATAACCATTAGTAGGATATAAGCATTATTGTGGAAACACATATATGTACAAGTCCTTATTCCTTGAACCAAAGTTTGCGAACTTTGTTGATCAAGAGAAATGGAAATGGCGTGAGCCAAGTCCGCGAACTTGCGGAACTTCTCGGCCCGAGATTTTCTGCTGGAGTTTGTGTACTCCTTCCATGAGCTTAAGTCCGCGAACTTGAGCAGGTTATATCTAAAGTCCGTTGTTCTTGAACTAATGTTTAAATAAACTAAGGAATGCTTTTGCAAACCGTGGTTATAAAGTTCATGAACCGATTCGAGTAAATCAAACCGATTTTTCTTCGATTGCGTCTTGTGTAGTTAGATAAGATTTCCTTGCAATTGAACAACTCTCTAACTAGTTCATTTGAGTCATTTGAACTAGTTATGGTGAAGAAGAATAAGGTTGATATGAGAGTAATCATATGGCAACCCTTTTGGTTGACTTGTTGAACCAACAAATGTTAATGTTTGGGTACGGTTCATAAACCCAAAATTGGACATTTCATTTGTGTGTGACATGCTAAGTTTTCGATCTAACGGTTGAGAAATATTAGCTTGAATCTAATCAGGTTTTTATCTAACGGTGAATGTTAAATGCTTTGTTACTAAGCTAACATTGATTGCAAACCCTGATTTGAAAGTTTATATAAGGGAGAACTCTAGCAACTGGGAACCTAATCCCCACACATTCTGTGTGATACTAGTTATGCTAAGCTAGAGTCGATTCTCCTTTAACCTTTGGTTTCTTCTTCTTAACCAGGTTAACGACTTAAAGACTTCATTAGGATTTTGAAGCCAGACCGATACTACTTTTCTTGTAGTTGTGTGATCTGATCTTGCATCTTCTATCGTACGAGTACAATTGAAATAATTGGTTTGAGATTTTATATCTCCGATAGGAAAGATAGAAAGGTAATCACAAACAAACTTCATCTCATCGTTTGTGATTCCACAATATCTTTTTTTTGCTGCGTCGATTAAGATTATTGTGAGGTGATTGATAATACTAAGCTGTTCTTCGGGAATATAAGTCTGGCATTATTGATTGGTTCCTGTTCACCTTGATTTATCAAAAGACGGAACAAAACTCGTAGGTATATTCGTGGGATATGGATTTATCTATTATCATAGACTTTTCTGTGTGATACAGATTTGTTTATTAAAGTCTTCGACTTTGGGTCGTAACAACTCTTAGTTGTGGGTGAGATCAGCTAAGGGAATCAAGTGCGCAGTATCCTGCTGGGATCAGAGGCGTAGGAGCATAATTGTACCTTGGATCAGTGTGAGATTGATTGGGGTTAAACTACAGTCCAAATCGCAGTTAGTTTGGAGTAGGCTAGTGTCTGTAGCGGATTAATACAGTGTGTGTTCAATTTGGACTAGTTCCCGGGGTTTTTCTCCATTTGCAGTTTCCTCGTTAACGAAATATCTGGTGTCTGTGTTAATTCAGTTTCCGCATTATATTGTTTTATATTTATAATTGAAATAATACAGGTTGTGCGTTAGATCATCAATTAGAGTAATCCAACCTTTGATTGTTGATTGTCATTGATTGATCCTTGGATATTGGTCTTTGGTACCATCCGAGTTATTCCTTGTATTTGATTAGAACTCGTATTTCATGCTTGAGTAAATCAAATCAAGAGAGAGGTATAAACTCGTTGATATACTTTTAATTGATTGAGTCTTGTTGATTCTCTTAAAAGTATATTCGAGTTTGTCCATATAGATTGCTAAGTGAAATATTGGACGGTGTTGTTAGACCAACGCTTTTTCAATTGGTATTAGAGCTAGAAAACACGTTCAAGACCTTACAAGACTATGTTTGTAGCGATCTGAGGATGGACAATAGTATCACTGATAAACGCGTCACCAGAAATAAAAGATCTGTCTTGTCTAATTCTATTAAAGAGAAAGATTTCTCAATCTCGAATATAGACGAACCATGTGTTCCAACAAGACAGACAAGCTCCGACATGAGTATTTCCGATTACCCTTCAAAAGAGTCTATCTCTCTAAATGAACGGTAAACAGCTGAAGAGAGTGTCTTGATTCTAAATCTTGCTAGAATCCAAGATGATAGATTTAATCGGTTAGAACACCATGTCGATGTTCTGCTTGGTGTAATAAGAGACTGCAAATTCAAAGAAAATACTGAAGATCATTCTTCATGTATAACTCCTGAGGCTAGCCTCAAAAATGATGCTTTGGAAATTGAACATCGCTTGAGTAAACTCTCTATTTAAGGATGCTCTAAGCAGTCTAATATACCAAGCACTTATGCAAAGCCTAAAAACGTTCCAGCTCCAGAAGTAAAATTGGAATCCCTTCCTGTTGCAAAGAATGTGTCTGAATTACCTATTGATCAAGGATGTTCCACATCACATGGAAGGAAGAAATCTCCTAACGAGGTTGTTAAGACTGCTTTGTCTAATCACTTTTGAAAAAGCGGGGGGTCTAACAACACCACCCAATATTTCGCTTAGCAATCTGTATGGACTAACTCCGAAACACTTTCTAGAGAATCAACTAGACAGTCAGACTCAATCTAGGTAAAAGTATCTCAAGGAGTTAATATCTCTCTCTTGTTTTGATTCACTCAAGCTAATAGAAATCAGCGAGTCTATAATCAAACACAAGGAATAACTTGGAGGGTACCAAAGACCAATATCCAAGGATCAATCAATATCAATTAACAACCAAAGGTCGTATTTCCAATTGATTGATTCAAACACACAACCTGTATTATTTCAATTATATAAACAAATATAATGCGGAAATAGAAATAACACAGACATGAGAATTTTGTTAACGAGGAAACCGCAAATGCAGAAAAACCCCGGGACCTAGTCTAGATTGAATACACATTGTATTAAGCCGCTACAGACACTAGCCTACTCCAAGCTAACTTCAGACTGGACTATAGTTGAACCCCAATCAGTCTCCCACTGATCCAAGGTACAGTTGTACTCCCTACGCCTCTGATCCCAGCAAGATACTGCGCATTTGATTCCCTTATCTGATATCACCCATAACTAAGAGTTGTTATGACCCAAAATCGCAGGCTTTAACAATAAACAAATTTGTCTCACACAGACAAGTCTATCAAAGGATCAATCTGTCTCCCACAAAAAAACCCTAGAAGTTTTTGTTCCGCCTTTTGATAATAATCAAGGTGAACATGAACCAATTGATAATCCAGTCTTATATTCCCGAAGAACAACCTAGATTAATCAATAACCTCACAACAATCTTAATCGTATGGTAGAGAAACAAGATGTCGTGGAATCACAAACGATGACACGAAGGTGTTTGTGATTACTTTTTATATCTTGCCTATCGGAGAACTCTCACGATCTCAACCCAATCAATATGATTGTACTGTTACGATAGAAGATGCAAGATCAGATCACACAACTACGATAAAAGTAGTATCGGTCTGGCTTCACAATCCCAATGAAGTCTTTAAGTCGTTAACCTGGTTTTAGAAGAAGAAAACCAAAGGTTAAAGGAGAATCGACTCTAGCACGCAAACTAGTATCACACGTAAGGTGTGAGGATTAGTTTTGCACAATACTAGATGTCTCCTTTATATAGCCTTTCAAATAAGGGTTTTGCCTTAGTTAGAAAGCAATCAATATTCACCATTAGATGAAAACCTGATTTAGATTCAAGCTAATATTTCTCAACCGTTAGATCGAAAACTTAGCTTGTCATACACAAATGACTGTACGCTTCTAGGTTTGTTAACCGCACCCAAACGTGTACATTGTTGGTTCAACAATAGTCTACCCAAAGAGGTTAACCATATGAGCGTTTCATACCAACCATGTTCTTCTTCACCATAACTAGTTCAATTGACTCAAATGAACTAGTTAAGAGAGTTGTTCAATTGCAAGGAAATCTTATGTAACTACACAAGACACAATTGAAGCAAAGATGATTTGATTCACTCAAATCGGTTCATGAACTTTAATAGACACGGTTTGCAAATGCATTCCTTAGTCTTTTAAGATTAAGTTCAGAAATCATCTTCAGATATATAACCTTCTCAAGTTCGCAGACTAGGTTCGCGGACTTAAGACACCGGATAGAGTTTACAAACTCCAGAAGAAATTCTCGGGTTCAAGAAATACGCCGGTTCGCGGACTGGGTTCGCGGACTTGGCTCACGCAAGTAGTTTGTCAACTCCAGCAGAAGTTCTCGGGTTTGAGAACTTCGGCAGTTCGCGGACTGAGTTCGCGGACTTGGAACTTTCCATACTTCCGGTTCTCTTGATCAACAAAGTTTGAAAACTTCGGTTCATGGAATCCATTGGTTATGTAATCTAAACTCTCATTCCAATCATTGAAACATTCTTAGAGGACGTTATATAGTTGTTACACTATTTCTCGTCAAAGCAATTTTCAAGGTGATTGAAACATTCATGACTTTCGTCACTAGGTAAAGATAAACTTGGTCGAAGCGAAAAGCTTACCAACACATATTTCGAGATATCGATAGGCTAGGTATACTCGGCTCAAAATGCTAAATGTGTATGATCTTGTCTATATATATATAGCATACGACGTTTGTATCAAAGAGTAGGAGATGGAATAGATAGAATTTTGAGTGACAGATAAGTTCAAGCCTCCACATAGCTTTTTGTCGAGAATTTCCACCGGTTCCTTGAGTAGATCTTCTACTTGTATGATGAATCTCCATGAAGTCCTTGAGCTCAACTACACTTACTATCCTAGTCCGAGACTTAGCTATAAGAGACTAGAAATCAAGACTTATAGTTTTGATCACTAACATTGACAAACATGCTTGAGATAGTAACGCATGCGAGTTTGACCGAGCAGTGCTCTAATAATCTCCCCCTTTGTCAATTTTAGTGACAAACTATCAATACATATGGAATAAAAAAAAGATAATGAAACTTTAGTAGCTCCTATTCCATATGTCTAATCTTCAACATTCCTCGAAATCTTCATCACTTCCAAGTACTCCAATGATCCCAAAGGTTGTAAGTTTAGCATTACCGTTGTTGAAGATCCATAGATATAACAATGAGAAAGCATCGGTCTCGATCATTATTATACAGTGTCATAGTATTATTACACAGTGTCAAAGTCCAATTGTATCACAACTTCAACAATAATACTATGGTGATATGTATCACTCCCCCTTAGTCAATACTACATCTCACATGAAAACCACTCCCCCTTACACAATGATCCGAAAACCATATGTATTTGTAGTGTGAACTACATCTTAATTCTCCCCCTTTTTGTCAATAAAATTCGCAAAGGTACAATAACGGGATCATAATGAAATTTCCGTAAGAGACATTTCATGACTGAGAGAAAGAAACACACATCATCTTATTTAGATGCAATCATATAGCCGAAGCTAACAACATTCATCAAGGAGTTTAAAGATACAACATAACCCCTCTAAAATTCTACAGCCACACACCCCTCAAGATATGACCATTAAGCACAAGTTCAAAAGAACTCTCCCCCATTTGACGTCATTCCCAAGGGAACAACAACGAGCGACCTTAATTTCAAGAGAAACGAAGGATTTTATTGGACACCAAAACCATGAGAATGATTTTTATATCCAAAACTCAATCAAATTAATCATAAGTAAACCCATGATTAATTTAATCGGAATACATAATCATATTAACCACAAAAGTGATCAATTTAATTCATTGTGCTCAACATAAGTAAACTTACGGAGCAACGACTAACATAACCGTTAGAAAATGATTAAGATAGCCGTTCATATACTCAACACAAGAAAAACTCATGGAATATATGAAAACTCAACTAGACTGATTACAAGAGATCCCATAATTAATCTAATTGGAATACACAATCAAACTAATCACAAATGTAATCAATTTAATTATAATTTGTTTTGCTCGACATAAGAGAACTTACAGAGCAATAACTAAATAACCAAACAAGATGATTAATTTAGTTCACAAATGCTCAACATAAAGTATCTTACGGAACAACCAACCAAGCTAATCAAAAATTAATCAACTTAGTCGTATCGTTCTCAACATAAGACACATCATGGAGCCTTACGGTAATACAAAAAGATGGATCAATGAAGATTTATACCGTGGAATACACAAGGATTCATTCTTTTGCACAAGCATATACAATAACAATAATCCTTGGATACAAAAGATTTTAACCTATCTTCCGTCAAGGGTTGACAATACAGGCTTAACTTTTGTATATATCAAAAGTCTATTCATTCTTAAACCAATACATGAATATCGATCATGAACGACTTTACTTTTGACAAAAATATGGGACAACAAAGTTCACGGACGTAAAATTTTGAGTGACAGATAAGTTCAAGTCTCCACATACCTTTTTGTCGAGAATTTCCACCGGTTGCTTGAGTAGATCTTCTACTTGTATGATGAATCTCCATGAAGTCCTTGAGCTCAACTACACTTACTATCCTAGTCCGAGACTTACCTATAAGAGACTAGAAATCAAGACTTATAGTTTTGATCACTAACATTGACAAACATGCTTGAGATAGCAACGCATGCGAGTTTGACCGAGCAGTGATCTAAAAACTTTTGTGATCAGAAAGTATGCCTCTTTTGCAATGCAAAAGGCTCTGCTAAACAAAAGAGAAACTCTAGGTTGAATAAAACCTCATTTGTTCAACTTCAACACACCTTAAACTTAATTCTAAAAGGTGTAACTGACATTCGTATGTCTAAAACCAGTTGGTTTTCGTACTTACCCTGTGTATGTTACCAGGAAGGTCAGTTCAATGTGTTCCTCAAATGCTCTAAAGCAGAATAGTAGTCTTAACAAGAATCGTCCAAGGAAGGATCAAGTCGTTTCCTCTGGAAATAACATTTCCCTTAATGTGAACGAAATTCCACGAGAAAGAAGAAAAATTGATGATAACCTGATGGAGATAATCGAAGGATATAAAGAAATTGTCGATAGTTTGTCATCCTCCACAAGTCAAAATTCTTCTGGTAAGAACTCAAACTATATGTCATATTTTGATGATAGTAAGTTTTATGATAATTTCTCACATCAAAAGGGATCCCTCTCTAAATTTAGAAGGAAAAAGAGACTTGATCAGAACCACAATTCTCTTAATGAGCTCAGTGCTCATACTTGTGCCAATTAATCACAAGAGTTGAGAACTTGCTCATAAAAATACTGTTGAGCAAGATGTGTAAAAGTCAGGTATACTATGGCGATTTGATGTTCTGTCTAATTGAGTTATCCTCTTGTCGTTTATATCTAAACTAGTGTCTACAAACAATATTGCCTAAAAAGTATTTGCGTTGTCTAGTATCGTTTCTCTGTTTTGATGCAAGACTTTTTGTATTTATGGTCTGCTACACTTGTGCTCTAGATTTCCTCCTGTTATGAAATTTATTGAGCTATTTTTATATAAAAAGGTGTTTGTTAGTTTTTCTTTGTGGGTCTTGTTGTATTCGTATGTGTACGTGCGTTTCCATCACGAGTCAACAGTTGAAAACCCTAAAAATATTCTTCCCTAAGAAACCTTTAAATACCAAACCTTTGAGTCACGTTTGCGTACTCTAGGTTATTTTGGTTTATAAAGAATGTCGTCCTCTTCACAATCGTGTGGTTTTGCTAAAGGCTTTCTTGATAAAGGTATTGGTTTTGAATCCGAAGGGAGGAAGAAAAGAACCCTTGTAGATGAAAATCATCCCAATGCCTCGTGTTACTATGCGTATACTCATGAGAATGTTGAAAATGATGATATGATTTCTGCTGAAGTGGTCCATGACTTTCTTAAGTATTTTTAGGAAGCAAAACTGCAGCTCGTTGATACTATGAAAAGTCTTGATGTGTTGAAAACTGAGTTGAAAAAGGTTTCATCTGACCTTGGCCTCATAAAATCTCACATCAATGATCTTCACAAAGAGAATCTCTTCTCTGAAGATGCAATGGATGCTGCTAATCACAAGCTCAAAGACACCAAGACTCGTGAGGATCCTGAACCATCTATTTGACCTTAGTTCGTGTTCGGCCATGGCAATGGAGTCTTCTTTTGTTCCCTAGCTTGTTGATTTCTCTTATTGTCTAGTAAATCTTCTATTTTTCTTGTTTTTATTAGAAGAATAACTAGAGTTTGGAATAGCCATTATTGTGATTACACATAGCTATGTCCAACATTTTCATCTTCATGTTTTTAGATTTATTGGTTTAAATTCTAAATTTCTTGGAAGATGATTTTTGCAGTATTAATCTTTATGGTTTTATATATTGCAATATTGTTATGGGATATCTGTGTTTACGTCCGTGAACTTGTTTGTCCCATATCTTGTCAAGAGTAAAGTCGTTCATGAATTGATATGCATGTATTGATGAAAGAATGAATGGACTTTTGACAAATACAAAAGTTAAGCCTATATTGTCAAATTATTGATGGAAGATAGGTTAAAATCTTTTGTTTGCAAGGATTATGTCTATTAAATGTCGTTATGCAAATAGTGATGGAAAATAGAATGAATCCTTGTGTATTCCGCAGTAATTGATCTTCCCCGATCCATATTTTATGTATTACTGTGAGGCTCCGTAAAGTTTCTTATGTTGAGCATTAAACAACCAAGTTGATTATTTTCTATGTTGTTTTTCCGTAAGGTACTTTATGTCGAGCATTTTCAACTAAATTAATCATATTGTTTGGTTATTTAGTTATGACTTCATAAGTCTTATTATGTTTGAGCGTTCATGACTAGGTTGATTGTTCATGATGAACTTAGTCATTGCTCCATAGACTCTCTTATGTGAGTATGAACAATTAAACTGATTACTTTGTGATTAGTTTGATTGTGTATTTCGATTAGATTAATTATGGGTTTACTTGTGATTAATCTAATTGAGCGCTCTTAAGTCTCCATAAGTTTACTTGTGTTGAGCATTTTTGGTTAAATTAATCATGAACTTCTTGTGGTTAATTTAATATTTTGGATTCAAATTCATACTTGTATGTGATTTGTTATGTCCAAAGAAATCCTTCTTTTCTCTTTCGAAATTAAGGTCGCTCTTGTTGTTCCCTTGGGAATGACATTTAATGGGGGAGAGTTCTTTGAACTTGCGCTTAATTGCCAAATCTTTGTGGGGAGTGCGGCTGTGGAATATTTTAGGGGTTATCTTGTATCTTTACAAACTTTTTGATGAATGCATTTAGCTTCGGCTTTATGATTGCATCTAAAGAACAAGTTGATATTTTTGCTTTCTTTAGTCATGAAATGTCTCTTTCGGAAATTTCATTAGGATCCCGTTCTTGTACCCTTGACTATTTTATTGACAAAAAGGCGGAGAATTAATATGTAGTTCACACTACAAATACATATGGTTTTCGGATCATTATGTAAGGGGGAGTGGTTTCCATGTGAGATGGAGTATTGACTAAGGGGGAGTGATACATATCACGATAGTATTGTTGTTGAAGTTGTGATACAATTGAACTTTGACGCTGTGTAATGATACTATGATGCTGTATAACAATGATTGAGAACTATTGTTTTCTTGTTGTTATAACTACGGATTTTCAACAACGACGATGCTAAACTTACAACCTTTGGGATCATTGGAGTACTTGGAAGTGACAAAGATTTCGAGTAATGTTGAATATTAGGCATGTGGAATAGGAGCTACAAAAGTTAATTTATTTATTTTTTGTATTTCATATGTATTAATAGTTTTGCCACTAAAATTGAAAAAGGGGGAGATTGTTAGAGCATTGCTCGGTCGAACTCGCATGCGTTGCTATCTCAAGCATGTTTGTCAATATTAGTGATCAAAACTATAAGTCTTTATTACTAGCCTATTAGAGCTAAGGTCTTGGATTAGGATAGAAAGTGTAGTCGAGCTCAAGACTCCATGGCAATCATCATACAAGACGAAGGACTACTCAAGGAACTAGTGGATCTTCATCGACTAAAAGGTATGTGGAGACTTGAACTTACCTGTCACTCAAAAGTCTATTTACTCTATCTCCTACTCTTGAGACAAAAGTCGTTTTCATATATAGACTTTCATTATACACATTTGTTATTTCGAGCCGAGTTTATCTCGGCTATCTATTTCTCGAAATGTGTGTTGGTAAGCTTTCGCTTTAGCAGAATTCATCTTTACCAAGTGACGAAATTCATGTTATGTTTCAATCACTTTGAAAATTTCTCTGATGAAAAATGGTCTGTGAATGACGGCTATATAACATTCTCTGAGAATATTTCAATGATTGAAATGACAGTTTAGATTACATAACCATTGGTAGGATATAAGCATTCTTGTGGAAACACATATATGTATAAGTCCTTATTCCTTGAACCAAAGTTTGAAAACTTTGTTGATCAAGAGAAATGGAAGTGGCGTGAGCCAAGTACGCGAACTCAGTCCGCGAACTTGCGGAGCTTCTCGGCCCGAGATTTTCTGCTGGAGTTTGTGTATCCTTCCATGAGCTTAAGTCCGCGAACCCAGTCCGCGAACTTGAGCAGGTTATATCTAAAGTCGGTTGTTCTTGAACTAATATTTAAATAAACTAAGGAATGCTTTTGCAAACCGTGGCTATAAAGTTCATGAACCGATTCGAGTGAATCAAACCGATTTTGCTTCAATTGTGTCTTGTGTAGTTACATAAGATTTCCTTGCAATTGAACAACTCTCTAACTAGTTCATTTGAGTCATTTGAACTAGTTATGGTGAAGAAGAATAAGGTTTATATGAGAGTAATCATATGGCTAACCTTTTGGTTGACTTGTTGAACCAACAAATTTTAATGTTTGGGTACGGTTCATAAACCCAAAATTGGAAATTTCATTTGTGTATGACAAGCTAAGGTTTCGATCTAACGGTTGAGAAATATTAGCTTGAATCTAATCAGGTTTTTATCTAACGGTGAATGTTAAATGCTTTGTTACTAAGCTAACATTGATTTCAAACCCTGATTTGAAAGTGTATATAAGGGAGAACAAGAACTGGGAAACCTAATCCCCACACATTCTGTGTGATACTAGTTGTGCTAAGCTAGAGTCGATTCTCCTTTAACCTTTGGTTTCTTCTTCTAAACCAGGTTAATGACTTAAAGACTTCATTGGGATTGTGAAGCCAGACCAATACTACTTTTCTTGTAGTTGTGTGGTCTGATCTTGCATCTTCTATCGTACGAGTACAATTGAAATAATTGGCTTGAGATTTTATATCTCCGATAGGAAAGATAAAAAAGAAATCACAAACAAACTTCGTCTCATCGTTTGTGATTCCACAATATCTTTTTTCGCTGCGTCGATTAAGATTATTGTTAGGTGATTCATAATACTAAGTTGTTCTTTGGGAATATAAGTCTGGTATTATTGATTGGTTCCTGTTCACCTTGATTTATCAAAAGACGGAACAAAACTCGTAGGTATGTTCGTGGGAGACGGATTTATCTATCATCGTAGACTTTTCTGTGTGATACAGATTTGTTTATTAAAGTCTTTGACTTTGGGTCGTAGCAACTCTTAGTTGTGGGTGAGATCAGCTAAGGGAATCAAGTGCGCAATATCCTGCTGGGATCAGAGGCGTAGGAGCGTAATTGTACCTTGGATAAGTGTGAGATTGATTTGGGTTCAACTACAGTCCAGACCGAAGTTAATTTGGAGTAGGCTAGTGTCTGTAGCTGCTTAATACAGTGTGTGTTCAATCTGGACTAGGTCCCGGGGTTTTTCTGCATTTGCGGTTTCCTCGTTAACAAAATTTCTGGTGTCTATGTTATTTCAGTTTCCACATTATATTTTTTTATCTTTATAATTGAAATAAGGTTGTTGATACCTTTCATAAGGTTGTTGATGTGTATATGAATATCCATAAGGTTCCGTGGGATATTGATCATAGCCAAAAGATTGGTTTTGATTATGCCCACAGGATGGTTGGTAGTTGTCATATGAATGATATTGAAAACCATATTGATTACCATTGTTGTATTTGTTATCTTGTGCTCCGTACATGTTATTTCCATAAGAAAACATGACGACTCACAAGAACAAAAGAGAAAATAAAAACAAAAATCTAAAAACAAATAACAAATAAGATAAGCAAATAACAGATCAATTAGCAACTGCTCCCCGGCAGCGGCGCCAAAATTTGATTCGTGTCGTTAATGCAACAAATTAATAAAGATATTTGCCACTAATTAACTTGTAATATAGTGGTAGTAAGAGATCGTTTCCACAGAGAGCTGTGTAATTGATAGGTTAGTTGTATTAGCAAAATAAAGTAAATAACAAAGGGGGGTTTGGTTGTAAGATAAATATAAAGACAATAAAAAAAAGAGATGATCAAGGAATCCTTCGACATTACCAAGCGATAGCTGCATTAGTATACTTATCTATTGTTCGTAAGAACCATTCATCACCAACCGTAGAATAACATCTAGATCAGTGTTATCCTCAAAACTCCTTCAATTACTGGATACGTAAGTTCTCGACTACCAGATTCTATCCAACGAACCACCAAGTAGTAGAGCACTCAAGGTGTAATCCAATCGATCGCCTTAAGCTTTGTGAATTTAGGTTGATCACAATAGTTAAAATCTTAGATCAAGGTTCACTTGCTGGTGTTGTCTTCACTCGCAATTGCTCTACTAAATCCCTCTGTAAGGTCTCGCGATTTCTACTTGTGTAGAGAGTTAATCGACGATTACTTATCTCATAACTTCTACTAGCAATAGAACGATCAATAGACTAATCTAGTATGCATCCCAAATCAATATAAGAATCACTCATAAACCCTACATATGGTAAAGACAAATGATGATGATTAAAACCTCAAATAGACTTGTATTATTAATAAAGCTTCACGCTTAGAATATTGAATTCATCTTTAATCAACAAAGGATTTAGCTACTCATATTACAAAGAAGATGAATAATGGTGTTTTCCCCCTAAAGGGGTAAGCCCTAGGTTTTGGTACAAAACTTGTGATATGAGATGATATCCGATGATATGTGAAAGGCCTAATACCTATTTTTATAGGTTTACATTGCTTGGCCATCAAGTACCTAGTTCGGTTCAAGAACCCGACCCGAAAATACGAAATAACGACCCCAGACGTGACCTTAGGCCTTCACAAGTATGCATACATGTTTGCATACTTGATAAGTATACGTACCTCAAATTCCAGCAGAAATTTTTGGAACTAAGTATACGTACCCGTTTGCATACTTTCTTGTCTTCGGTATTGGATAAAAAGCTTGTTTTGGCCACAACTTCTTCGTCCGAACTCAGAATGACCTCATTCTTTTTGCATTACTTTTATCTTTCAATTATATTCAAGATGATGATGAGAAATATTGAATTTGAATGAGTTAATCTGGATCTTTGGCCCGTCTCTTGATTTTGAGCGTTTTGCTCTGTTTTGTCGTACTTCTTCCACTTATTTTGGACTTGGGCACTTGGATACTTGGAATACTTCTCTTCTTAGATCTTTTCAGCACTTTGTAGATATTTTTTGGATGCTTCACCTATTAGAGGAAAATAAGAGAAAATAATAGTAATAATACGAATACATGCAAGAATAATAGCTAAAACAAGTATGGAATGAATACTAAAATCATATGAATCATGCACTTATCAATTAGGTTTCCCAGTTGATAGAGTTCTCCTTTATATAGTTTTCAAATCAGGGTTTGCAATCCAAGTTACCTTGTAATAAAGCATTCAATATTCACCGTTAAATGAAAAACCTGATTCAACCAAGCTAATATCTTTCAACCTTTAGATCGAACTTAGCTTGTTACACACAAATGAAATGTATCCTCATTTAAATTTATGTAACCGTACCTAAACGTGTACACCACGTTGGTTCATAAATAGTTAACCGAGGTTAGCCATATGATTACTCTCATATCAACCTTATTCATATTAACCATAACTAGTTCAAATGACTCAAATGAAACTAGTTAAAGAGTTGTTCAGTTGTTATATTCTCATAGAATTATACAAGAACACAATTGAAGTAAAATCAGTTTGATTAACTCGAATCAATCATGAACATCCACGGTTTGCAAAGATTGTATTCCTTATTATATATGTAAATGTTTGTGTTCATGTTTAAAACCGATTTTAGAACTTTAACCTTCAAGTATGCAAACGGGTACGCATACTTTAAATACCCGGACTAAGATTGATTTAAGCTAACCCCTATGGGGTAGATTGAGCTGCTAGATTGGCCAAAAAGTGTTGCAAATCAAGAAAACAGTGTGGGAAAATAGTTAAAACTACTTCTGTCTACTTCTCTCTCCTAGCATTTGCTCGCAGTTCAACTAGCAGCGAGATTCAAACGCTGAATCATTCAGCGCTGAAAAAGTGACATAAACGCTGAACCATTCAACTCTCTATACTTTTTACTAAATGTTTACAGTGAACGTGATGGAGAGAGAGGAAAAAGAGGGAGAGAGAGGAAAAAGAGGGAGAGAGAGAGGAAAAACGTGATGGAGAGAGGAAAAAAGGGGAGAGAGGGGAAAAGAAGGGAGAGAGAGAAAAAAGATGGAGAGAGAAATGGTAATGATTAGTTGTTTGGAAAATAAAATTATGTGACGTTGTTTGATTCAGTGTTTCACTGCTAGATTAGAAATACCATAGGACTTAGGAGGTTTCCCTAGCTGACGTGGATGACCAATCTAGCAGCTAGATATCTAGCCCATAGAGGTTAGCCTTACACCAGTACACAAACTACAAATCCCATCATAAATTCTCGGACATGAACCTGTACGCCAGTAAGCAAACGGGTACGCATACTTAGGTTCCCGGATTTCTCAAACCAACAGATACACAAACGGGTACGCATACTATGGTTCCCGGACATGGATTACATATGTGCAAAAGTGCACAACATGACATATCCAATAATGGTTAAGTGTTCTAAACTCTTATTCAAATCATTGAAACTTTCTTAGAGGATGACAGTAACCGTTTTCACGTACTATTAACATCAAAGCAATTTTCAAGTTATTGAAATAATCATTACGAAACATTCCAAGACAACACCAAATGATTGTATCACACAAACCATGTAAGATGCTCCGCAATTTTCACATGATATAAGATGAACTTGGTCGAATCGAAAGCTTGCCAACACATATTTCGAGAAATATTTGAGATTTCGAGATAAACTCAGCTCGAAATCTCAAATGTGTATATAGAAAACTATATCGTAATACGACTTATGTCTCAATATAGGAGATAGAGTAGAAATAGACTTTCCAAGTGATAGATGAGTTTAAGTCTCCACATACCTTTTGTCGATGAAGTTCCACAAGCTCCCCTTAGTAGTTCTTCGTCTTCAAATGATCAACGCCGTGAAAACTAATATCAACTACACAATCTATGTCCTAGTCCGAGACATCTATAAATAGGCTAGAAATCAAGACTTATAGTTTTGATCACTAACATTGACAAACATGCTCGAGATAACAACACATGCAAGTTCGACCGAGCATTTCTCTAACACCCATGAAATTTCCTAGGCATGGTCACGGCTTGAGAGAGGGAGATAGGAATGTGTCTGGTCCTGCATTTTGAAATTATGAACCCGAACTTCCCTGTTTAAGCTAAATTACCTTTATTTTCTCCGAAATTCCGCCTTTCTGGATTCCGTTTGAATCTCATTCTTCTTTGAACACTTGGAGAACTTAATGTTCACGTGTATGAGGCCTTGGTGATGAGTAGATGAGAACTTTGTCGGTCTCTGGCTGTATTAGGGCCTTTTTCTTTTGAAAATACTCAAAATTGTGAAATAAGGATATTTTGGTCAAAATCCCTTATGAGCTCGTTTTTTTAGAAGAGTGATGAGATAAAAGGGTATCAGAGAGGTGTATAGAACCGTCCAAGAGAATGAGGAGAGGCTTGGCCCCTTCTCTTTTAGAGTAAATCCCCCTTTCGCCAAATTCTTGAAATTTGGGCTTATTTTCGTCAAAACCCTAATTCTCTTCGATTTCGGTCCCTCTGAAAAAATTCCGAGGCAATAAGTGACGTTACAATGGCCTAGGATATATTTCATTCATGTGGGAGAGGCTTGGACACGTTTAGAGAGATTTTGGAAGAAGGGAAAGCCTAGGTTTCCCTATTTGAACCATACTCTAATTTCCTCTTTTAGCTCTAATTCCTTTTCCTTTTGAATGATGGCTTCCCTTTTGATCTATGCTTGAAAAGAGAAATATTTTCCAACTCTTTTGTATGTGAAATAGGTATGGAGTTAGGACCATCCTTATTTCACATGTTCTGTTTATATCAGGACTCTTCGTTTGGGCGTTCGTCAGAAAACTTCAGTTTTTGAGAGACTTGCGTAGAATGGTTGTAAAATATACATACGATGTCGGATTTGAGATCATGAACCCAATTTTAAAATATAAAGGAATTATATATTCAACTCGAAAAGAATGACCTAATTCCGAGTTATTTAGGTCAGTCAACCAGTCGCGTACTTTTGTCATCAGGAATATCGTATAGAATTTCAGGAGTTTTTCAGATTGCTCTTACTTCGGGGTTGGGACCACATATCCTAGATCGTTTGTCCGTTTGAGACACCCTTTTGGTATGTTGTTTAGAAGACATAGGGTAACATATTTTCTTCAGGAAGAACACTGAAATTCCTTATGGTTTGTCATGAATTTTCAAGTCTTCGCGCTGGAATGTACAGATGTCTGTTTGCGAAATGAGTCCTTGTTGCGGTTGAACTCTTGATGTATTGAGACTCTTAGGAAATGATACTTTGGAGTTTTATGACCTAATTGGACTTCCTTATATTGTCATAGGCCGTGAATTTGATCACTTTGAGCCAAAACGCGTCTGTGACGTGCTTATACGTTTTTACCCTTAGTTACGAAGAAAACATGTCTTCTCTCAATTCTTCATGGAAATATAAAACCATGTAAACTCGTTAATATCCTTGACGATGTGGATTATTTTTATTGAAATAAAGGTAGGGATCTAGTCATGAGGACGAGCATCGCTTTTGTGAGACTTGACGCATTCTTGTTGAGCAAAACCCTAGCCGTGCTTTATATACGTCTTCAACTCTTGTATTTTTGATATACTTTATCTAACTCCTTTATTTGTAGGCTCATGTTATGAATACAATTCAATAAATTGTTGATAATAGAGTGGATGACCTTATCTTTTTTGGCGGAACAAGTGTGCAACAGTCCCCAATTATCAGTAACTCTGGTGTTGGAGAATCCGAAAGAGGTGAGGCAGAGCGCATTGCCGGTTATCCTACTGTTGGTGTTGACATTGTTATACATATTGGAGTTCTGACTTCGGATGAGATACTCGTGGAAGATTTGGTAACATGAGGAGAATAACCTTACGCGGTCTTGCTTCTGATGATCTTGTAAATCTGGAAAATTTGATGACCACCCATGATGATCAATGTAATCGAGAGAGTAGCTGGATTCTGTTGAAGCTGACTGGAACAAGCTAAGCTCCGGTCCTCGTTTCTCAGAGGAGGCCCTTATGGAAGAGAGACTGGTATCTGAGGCAATGTGGAGGAAAGGATATGGAGGCCTTAGGGAAGAAGAAATATTTTTCTTCCCGGGAGGTAAAGGTCATTGCTGCAGATGATTTTCTTAAATGTTGGTAATTTTCTTCTTTGGTTCTTGCTTGTACTCATCTAGTGAAGTAACGGCTCCCTCATGAGCTCTAACTTGATGCAAACCTTCACTTGCTTCGTTGTATATGTGAGTAGGTGAAAACCCTATGTTAAATTCGTAACAGAAGGTCCTCCCTTGCGCGTCTTTCACTCCAGAGGTTGTAAAAAACTCATTCGACGCCCGCTCTTAGTGGTTGACCCCAACTATCGAACAGAAAAGACATTCCTTTCATCTACTGGAGAAAAATTAGGATTTGGAGATTGTTTTCTTGGTGATAAGTCCACGTGAAGTTGAACTCGTAAATATTGGGTTTTCAGCAGCAACACATTCCAATGTCTTGATCATATCTCTTGGATTGTATTCCGCAACGTCAGGACCTTTTAACATGCGCTAGCAGGGACATAGACGTACAGTTTCCATCGGGTGAATTATCAAATTCTCTACCATTTTTCCTAGTTTGTTCAACTGTATGAAGTATGAGGCAATTTTAGTATAGGAGATACTGCAGGCTCGTTTTCACCCATCACAAACCCTAGTTCATCTCGTGCGTGAATCTTGAGTGGAGATGAAGGATTTGAATGCTTATTTTCCTTTGGTATAATCCCAATAAATGTCTTCATATGTGAAAATCCTGAACATGTTTGGTAAAATGCTAGGTTGCTTGATCATGTTGGAAACCCTAGATTAATCTTGATGGGTTTCTTAGGATGCAACAAAACGTGATTTTTAATCTTCTAATCTTCGACTTGTGGAAGTGTTTTGGTATCTCTGTTTGGGGATTGATTTCCAGTCCTAGAGGATTTGGTCGCAAGGGTTGAAGCATTTCATCATAATAGAAGGCTATGTTGAATTCTGTTTGAAGATCGACCATGAGAGTTGAGGCTCGGACATGATATATGATTCTCGTTCATACACCTCTAGTGAGAAGTCTCTAACTTAGCGTTCTGAATTCTACCAATTTGTTGCGCACCCGGGATCTCTGTGTCAATGGTGTAAGAGTCTGTCATTTAGGAGTTGGATGTTTGGTCTGCCTCATGTTAGTCACAAAGATGCACGATGCATGGATCTTCGTCAGTCCCCAATTTCTTGCTTGAATATGGATTCTCATTTACTGGAGATGTTTGATCGTCAGGGCAAGACCTATGTGTTGCTCGACATTGAGTCTTTGGGGATGATACAAAGTCGTTGTTTAGTCTCTGCTAGATGTCTTGACAGGGACTCATGCGAACATCCGTTGCAAATTTTCTCTTGAGATCTATTCTTCTAGGAGATGGTCAACCGGACTTGAGAGTAGTAGACACCTTCTGGGACTGGGGGAGATGTATCTTGTCATTCAGTCATCCCATCCGACTCTGACACATGGGGCAGTTTATTAAGCCGATTTTTCGATAGAAAAGGCTTTGGATGAGGGGACCGCTAGTAGGCGTCTGGATGAGTAGCGTGTGGCCTGTAGCAACGGTCTCGGATCCTTCCATTGTTTACTTCAGTGACAGTAGTTGGTTGCGGCTGTATGTCTAGTAATGAAGTTTTATCTGAATTGTTGGCCTCACGAGTATCATTTCAGATTTCTTTTCCCTTGATAGATTCAGTTGTAAAGATATTCTCCTTCGCCGTCTTGGGTGAACTAAGATCCCATCGTAAAATGAAGTGATTGGAGGCTCATCGAGGCTTGGCCGTAACTCCTAGGTCTAGTTCCTTTTGAAAAAGTGGGGGTACAACAACCACACCCAATATTTCGCTTAGCAATCTGTATGGAAGAAATCCAATATACTTTCTAGAGAATCAACTAGACAGTCAGACTCAATCTAGATAAAAAGTATATCAAAGAGTTTATATCTCTATCTCTCGATTTTATATATACTCAAGCAAATATAAATATGTGAATCTTTATCAAATACTAGAGAGATAACTTGGATGGTACTAAAGACCAATATCCAAGTGTCAATTAATTCAAATCAACAACCAAAATGTCGGATATTCTAATTGATTGAACAACACACAACCTGTGATATTTCAATTATATAAACAAATATAATGCGGAAAAGAAATAACACAGACACCGGAATTTTGTTAACGAGAAAACCGCAAATGCATAAAAACCCCAGGACCTAGTCCAGATTGAACATACATTGTATTAAGCCGCTACAGACACTAGCCTACTCCAAACTAACTTCGGTCTGGACTGTAGTTGAACCCCAATCAATCTCACACTGATCCAAGGTACAGTTATGCTCCTACGTCTCTGATCCCAGCAGGATGCTACGTACTTGATTCCCTTAGCTGATCTCACCCACAACTAAGAGTTGCTACGACCCAAAGTCGAAGACTTTAATAAAAAAATCTGTATCACACAGAAAAGTCTATGGTAATAGATAAATCCGTCTCCCACGAATATACCTACGAGTTTTTTTCCGTATTTTGATAAATCAAGGTGAACATGAACCAATTGATAAACCAGACTTATATTCCCGAAGAACAGCCTAGTAGTATCAATCACCTCACAATAATATTAATCGACGCAGCGAAAAATATATTGTGGAATCACAAACGATGAGACGAAGTGTTTGTGATTACTTTTCTATCTTTCCTATCAGAGATATAAATCTCAAGACAATTATTACAATTGTACTCGTAACGATAGAAGATGCAAGATCAGATCACACAACTACAAGAAAAGTAGCATCGGTCTGGCTTCACAATCCCAATGAAGTCTTTAAGTCGTTAACCTGGTTTAGAAGAAGAATCCAAAGGTTAAAGGAGAATCGACTCTAGCTATGCAACTAGTATCACACGTAAGGTGTGGGGATTAGGTTTCCCAGTTGCTAGAGTTCTCCCATATATAGTCTTTCAAATCAGGTTTTGCAATCAATGTTAGCTTGGTAACAAAGCATTCAATATTCACCGTTAGATGAAAACCTGATTAGATTCAAGCTAATATTTCTCAAACGTTGGATCGAAAACTTAGCTTGTTATACACAAATGAAATGTCCAATTTTGGGTTTATGAAGCCGTTCCCAAACATTAACATTTGTTGGTTCAACAATAGTTAACCAAATGGTTAGCCATGTGGTCACTTTCATATCCACCATATTCTTCTTCACCATAACTAGTTCAAATGACTCAAATGAACTAGTTAGAGAGTTTTTCAATTGCTTAGATCTTATGTAACTACACAAGACACAATCGAAGCAAAAATGGTTTGATTCACTCGAATCGGTTCATGAAATTTATAGCCACGGTTTGCAAAAATTGTTTGATTCACTCAAGTTCGCGGACTGGGTTCGCGGACTTAAGATCATGGAAGGAGTTCACAAACTCCATCAGAAATTCTCGGGTCGAGAACTTCCGCCAGTTCGCGGACTGAGTTCGCAGACTTGGCTCACGCCACATTTCGTTTCTCTTGATCAAAAAATTTCGCAAACTTTGGTTCAAGGAATAAGAGGACTTATACATATATGTGTTTCCACAACAATGCTTATATCCTACCAATGGTTATGTAATCTAAACTCTCATTTCAATCATTGAAATATTCTCAGAGGACGTTATATAGCCGTTATTCACAGGCCATTTTTCGTCAGAGCAATTTTCAAAGTGATTGAAACATAACATGACATTCGTCACTAGGTAAAGATGAATTTGGCTAAAGTGAAATCTTACCAACACATATTTCGAGAAATAGATAGGCGAGTTACCCTCGGCTCGAAATAGCAAATGTTTATAATGAAAGTCTATATATCAAAACGACTTTTGTCTCAAGAATAGGAGATAAAGTAGATAGACTTTTGAGTGACAGATAAGTTCAAGTGTCCACATACCTTTTAGTCGATGAAGATCCACCAGTTCCTTGAGTAGTCCTTCGTCTTGTATGATGATTGCCATGGAGTCTTGATCTCAACTACACTTTCTATCCTAGTCCGAGACCTTTAGCTATATAGGCTAGAAATCAAGACTTATAATTTTGATTACTAACATTGACAAACATGCTTGAGATAGCAACGCATGCGAGTTCGACCGAGCAATGCTCTAACACCTTTTCTTTCTGAAAAAACGGGTGTTGAGGTAGCATATCGACTAGCAGCTCTGCGTCTTTGGATAAGGCTGAGTTTCGGTTGAGCCTCGTCTTGGGATATAGTTTCGCTTCATACTTAGTCGTGTTCTTGTCACGATTCTCTGAAGGAGGAAGGGCGACAATATGTATCTCTCTTGGCGGTTTACGACCCCATGTGGCTCTGAAACGCTTTTAACCTGGTCACAAATTTTTTAGACCCTTTCTAAGTTTTCACTAATTTTATCCTGTAGACGACGAAAGACAAATCCGACAGAAAAAGAACTAGGTCAATCGGATATAGAATGAAAAAGTTATAAGTAAAATAATAAAGTGAAATAAACTTCCCGAGTCCCACGTGATCAGGTTGAGGGACCTCGACCTAACGAATTGTGGAGCAAATATTTGTCATAATCTCCAAGTTAAGAATGTCATTTGGTCCTTTAAGTTCTTGAGAGGGATAAGGTCGGCTGGACGATTGCTCATTTGATCGTAATGAGCTTTATCTTCTCCGGTGAGGTCGATTGCAGGCAAGATCCTGTCAGTTCTATTCTCAGCAGATTTAGTACTCCTTCTATATGAAACGTCCACTCGATCTAAATTTGTTGGATCCATCCCTTCTGGTAGCTCTAAAGGTGTTTTCAGATAATTCTGGATGTCGATCTGAGATTTTGCAAGATTCTATTGAGTCTCCGAGAGTTCTCCCTGGTCCTTACCCAACGTTTTCAAGGATTAGCAGTAGATTTTTATGAAAATAGGTTTTTATGGCGTTTTATTATGCATGAAGAGATCCATGTGATCCGGTATGCACTCACCTATTCACTAAGGTCAAACTCAAAAGAGAGAGAAAGTGCTGGTGGAGATAACTCTCTCGGCTAAGCATGTAATGGATTTACAGAGACTGGATCAATGTAACTTTTTTTGTGTTTGGATTTGTGGGATCATCTTCCTTCCTAAGAGACCATGATTGGTATATATAATTGAATGAACAACCTTCTACTGTGGTCGCCAAAATGTAGTTACCTAAAATCGGTGAGAGGATAAAGTGCGATTCTAGGGTTTCTGAAATTGAGTTACGGGAGGTTGAGCACGAACAGTCTTCTCCTAAACCACGCACAATGACCGTTCAAAGGCTGCTTCAGTCACATGAGAGGTTAGGGCTGGTCTTAGGGAGGGAAGCAGATGAAGAGAGAGATCATATAATTCTAGGGTTTGAAGAAGAATTGCTCTGAGAGGTTATGAGAAAGTTCCCGTAGCTTGGAGAAATAGATGATCTATTTATAGCTGAATTTGCTTTCCATGTCGTGCGGAGCAATTCTCCCGTCTCTTCAGGAATAAAGATAAACTAGGTTGAGTTTATCTTATTATTCCGCCGCCTTTACTCTCTTTTGCGATGAGAAATAGGCCGGGTATTTCTCACACGTGCTGCAGACCGCTAGACCAAAACCCTAATTGTTATCCCCCTATTTATGTGAAGGTGAGTCAGCCTTTGTGATGATATGTTTGAGAGAGAGAGATAAATATTCTCTTTATCAGTGTTGTCCGAGATAAAGATACATTCTCTGATTTGTAAGAATGACTAGGATGAGTTACGTGAAAAGGCATGGGATGCCTCAGAATTCGTGTGGATATGAGACTCCATTCCTACGTGAGGCTCGTGCCTACCATGGGGAATATTCAGCCTTATCTGAGATTTCCCAAGAGATATGAATATCTTTGAAATCTTGAAGAGATATTTGAATCCTTCCGAGATTTGGAACAGAGATTTGAATCCCTCCGAGATTTTGCAGAGAGATTTGAATCTCTCCGAGATTTTGCAGAGAGATTGGAATCTCTCCGAGATTTTAAAGAGAGATTTGAATCTCTCCGGGATTTTTCATACGGATCAAAATCTCTACGAAGATTTTCTTAACGGATCTGTATCTCTCTGTGGTCAAATGCGACTCATCTTGGAAAGAAAGCGAGAGAGTAAAGGCTTTGTACGCCCGATTAATGCCTTTGCGAGACTTTGGCTCACTTGTCTTCGACCAACATATCTTGCAGAGATGTTCTAGGAATCAACTATGTGTCCATATGATGGGCCAACAAGATCTGTTATTTTGGGGTAAAAACTGATTCTGCTGGAAATGCTAAATTTGGGTGTGCTGCCGAGAAACGAATCTAAACCCTAAAAAAATGCACTACACGTGAGTACTTTAGATTCGAGAGATCAATCTGTACAATCCTAGCCTAAACAAAGAAATGGTCGTTTCAGTCTTGCTTCGGTCACAAAGTGAAGGAGACGGGTTGATCTTAGGGAGGGAAGCGAAGAAGGTGTTGAGATCAGAATATTGAATTTTGAGGGTATGGATGTTTTATGACTTGTATCAGAATTTGGAACTGGCTTGTGGAATGTAAGTTATCAGTTCTTTTGGTGTTTTTCTGGATACTTGTGTTGTTGTTAACAAAAACTGTCATGTTGGTCGAAATAGGTTGAAAACCTATTTATACAAGTCATTGATCCCCCCTGATTTCGTAGGAAGTGGAGACAGTTAAGCAGTGGAGAAGTGGGGTTGTGTAGAAGTGGTTTACCATCACGTTCCCATTGTGAGGGGAAAATGGTCAGCCTTACTCCCACAATTCTCTTATTGTTATCTAACTGTCCACTCTTTCTGGACACTTTCTTGTAATGGTCGTATTGTACGCCGCATGCTGTAAACCGCCAGGACAATACCCTGATGAGTATCCCCCAGTTTGTGACATGTTTGATGTCTCGAGTGTTTCGTGGAAAAATGTGTAACAAGTTGCTGAGTGGGTCTAATGTGCAAGACCTAGTTATTCTGACCAATCTCACGCAAGCTAGGCGACATAATAGCATAGTGGCACAATGGCAATGTGGCACATGTTAGTGGCGCAATGGCAATGTGGCGCATGTGAGTGGCACAATGGCAGTGTGGCGCCTATGAGTGGCACAATGGTAGTGTGGCGCCAGTTAGCGGCACAGTGGCATTGTGGCCGCGCCAGCGGCATGGTGTTGTGGCCGCGCCAGTGGCACGGTAATGTGGTCGCGCCAGTGGTATGGTGGTGTAGCCGCGACCACTATATCTTTCCATATGGGTGTCAGACCCTGGCCTAATTAGGGTTTGGCATATCAAAACCCTGACGCATGCGGCTAGGTGGCGCGGTACGGCATGGCCTGCCAATTGGCATACTGGCGCGATTTGGAAGGTTGACTGGCCAATTGGCATGGCGCCTGCAGTGATGGCTATTTGGGCGCGTTGGGGAGCGGCCAAACTTAATAAATCAAGTGGCCAAATTGTACGACCGTGATTGTTTTTTGGAGACTGGCTTGGGCCGTCTAGATTAGATTCCTAATGGAATTAGGCGCATCAACCCACCAACTTCCAATCTTTATTAAAAGTATGTGTGGCGGGTTTTGAGCGATATGATTGGTTGATGGGAGAGGGGGATAGCAAGAGAAATATGGAGCGTGGCAACGACCACAGGCGGCGCCTATTGGAGCGGATTGGCCGGCCATGTGGCGTGGACGCGTCTCTTGCATCATTGCTCTTTATTTGCCACAATTCCTCCTTTGTTTTTTGTTTTCTGGTAGGACTTTGTTCCGACTAGCTCCGGGGCGGATCAGTTTCCTAGTTTACTTAGGTTTGGCCTCGACCAATAGGGTTCGAGATATTTGCACAAGGCGCAAAATACCTAATGTTTGCGAATTAGTTAGGCCGAAAACTTGAATCTTGTGAGTTATCATCACAAAATTGAACAAAAATTCTGTGTGTTGACACAATATTCTTTTATTCTCAGAGAGCAATTAGCGCATCTTCTAATTGAGCATTTTCATGCAGACCTTAATTTTGATACTTCGGGAAACTCATGCTACTCAGCTGCGAGCGAACACTAGTTGTCATATCATACTAATACTAAGGGTTCAGCTGGGGAACATAGCATAGGAAAAATACTCGGCAGGCTTCGACATTAGTGAGTAATGCAGCTAGGAGATTATATACTCATTAGGCTCTATACTAGTGAACAATTCACCTAGGATCTTGAGTTTGAAAATAATATGAAGAGAGACATAGACACTCGTCAGATTTTGATATATTCTCCAAATTCCCTACGTAATATAGATATATCAAGGTCTAATACTTCTGATGCCGGGTCAGGTAGACAGACTTTTACAGTTTTCTCCCTGAGCTAAAAACCACCATTAACATTAAGTCCCATGTGAAAAAGCGGGGGTCTAACAACACCACCCAATATTTCGCTCAGCAATCTTTAAGGACTAACTCCGAAATACTTTGCTAGAGAATCAACTAGACAGTCAGACTCAATCTAGATAAATGTATCTCAAGGAGTTAATATCTTTCTCTTGATTTGATTTTTACTCAAGCTAAAAACAATAGCGAGTCTTTATCAAATACAAGGAATAACTTGGACGGTACCAAAGACCAATGCCCAAGTGTTAATCAATGAAATCGACAACCAAAAGGTCGGATCTCCAATCGATTAACCTTTAACACACAACCTGTATTATTTCAATTATAAAGATAAACAATATAATGCGGAAAATGAAATAACACAGACACTAGAAATTTTGTTAACGAGGAAACCGCAAATGAAGAAAACCCCCGGGACCTGGTCCAGATTGAATACACACTATATTAAGCCGCTACAGACACTAGCCTACTCCAAGCTAACTTCGGACTGGACTATAGTTGAACCCCAATCAGTCTCCCATTAATTCAAGGTACGGTTGTACTCCTACGCCTCTGATCCCAGCAGGATACTGCGCACTTGATTCCCTTAGCTAATCTCACTCATAACCAAGAGTTGCTGCAACCCAAAATCACAAACTTGATAATAAACAAATCTGTCTCACACAGAAAAGTCTATCAAAGGATAAATATGTCTCCCACAGAAAAACCCTAGGTTTTTGTTCCGTCTTAAGATATGAAATCAAGGTGAACAGGAACCAATTGATAATCCGATCTTATATTCCCGAAGAAAAGCCTAGATTAATCAATCACCTCTCAACAGTCTTACTTGAATACACAAGAGGACGTCGAGGAATCACAAACAGTGAGACGAAGATGTTTGTGACTTCTTTATCTTTCCTATCGGAGAACTCTCACGATCTCAATCCAATCAAAGATTGTACTCATACGATAGAAAATGCAAGATCAGATCACACAGCTACGATAAAAGTAGTATCGGTCTGTCTTCACAATCCCAATGAAGTCTTTAAGTCGTTAACCTGGTTTTAGAAAAGAAAACCAAAGGTTAGAGGAGAATCGACTCTAGCGAGCGCACTAGTATCACACAGACGTGTGGGGATTATTTTTTCCCAATGCTAGATGTCTCCTATATATAGTCTTCGAATCAGGGTTTTGCCTTAGTTACAAAGCAATCAATATTCACTGTTAGATGAAAACCTGATTTAGATTCAAGTTAATATTTCTCAACTGTTAGATCGAAAACTTAGCTTGTCACACACACTTGAGATATACGTTTACTGGGTTTGTGAAAACCGTGCCCAAACGTGTACGTGTATGTTGGTTCAACATAATAACCCAAAAGGTCAACCATATGAGCATTTCATATTAACCTTGTTCTTCTTCACCATAACTAGTTCAATTGACTCAAATGAACTAGTTAGAGAGTTGTTCAATTGCTATGAGATATTATGTAACTACACAAGACACAATTGAACCAAAGATGATTCGATTCGATTGAATCGGCTCATGAACTTTATAGCCACGGTTTGCATACTGCATTCCTTAGTAATTTAAGTTTCATGTTCAGAGCACATCTTTAGATCATAACCTACTCAAGTACGCAAACAAGTTTGCGGACTTAGACAACCGAAAGAGTTTTCCAAAGCAGAAAATCTCGGCAAGGAGACTTCCGCCAGTTTGCAGACAAGGTTCGCGGACTAAACACGCAAACGAGTTTTTGGAAAATCCCAGCAGAAATTCTCGGCAAGAGAACTTCTGTCAGTTCGCGAACTGAGTTCGCAAACTGAATTCGCGGACTTGGCAAAGCCAATTCCTCCGGTTTCTCTCAGTCAACAAAGTTCGCAAACTTCAGATTAAGGAATAGGACTTATGCACATATGTGTTTCCACACAATGCTTATATCCATCATTGTTTATATAGACCTAAACTCTCATTCCAACCATTGAAACATTCTTAGAGGACGTTATACAGTTGTTACACTATTTCTCGTCAAAGCGATTTTCAAAGTGATTGAACTTATGACTTTCGTCATTAGGTGAAGATAAACCCGATCAAAGCTAAACGCTTTACCAACACATGATTTCGACATATTAGGCGAGATATACTCGGCTCGAAATATCAAATGTGTATGATCCAGTTTATATAGCATATGATTTTTGTCTCATAAGAAGTAGGAGATAGAAGAGATAGATTTTTGAGTGATAGATAAGTTCAAGTCTCCACATACCTTTTTGTTGATGAAGTTCCACGGTTCCTTGAGTAGATCTTCGTCGTTGTATGATGAATCGCCATGAAGTCCTTGAGCTCAACTACACTTTTCTATCCTAGTCCGAGACTTAGCTATGTAGACTAGAAATCAAGACTCATAGTTTTGATCACTAACATTGACAAACATGCTTGAGATAGCAACACATGCGAGGTCGACCGAGATATGCTCTAACAATCCCCCCCTTTGTCAATTTTAGTGACAAAACTATTAATACATATGGAATACAAAAAAGATAAACTTTATTGGCTCCTATTCCATAGTCTAATCTTCAACGTTCCCTGAAATCTTCGTCCTTCCAAGTACTCTAATGATCCCAAAGGTTGTAAGTTTAGCATCACCGTTGTTGAAGATTCGTAGCTATAACAATGAGAGAAATCGAGATTCTCGATCATCATTATACAATGACATAGTATTATTATGTAACATCAAAGTCCAATTGCATCACGACTTTAACAGTAATACTACGGTGATATATATCACTCCCCCTTAGTCAATACTCTATCTCACATGGAAACCACTCCCCCTTACACAATGATCCGAAAACCATATGTATATGTAGTAGAAATACACATTAATTCTCCCCCTTTTTGTCAATAAAATTGGCAAAGGTACAAGAACGGGTTCCTAATGAAATTTCCGAGAAGAGACGTTTCATAGACTAAAACAAGAAATACATACCAACTTAATTTAGATGCAATCATAAAGCCGAAGCTAAATGCATTCATCAAGGAGTTTTAAGATACAATATAACCCCTATAAAATTCCACAACCGCACACCCCGCAAGATATTACCATTAAGCACAAGTTCAAAAGAACTCTCCCCCATTTGATGTCATTCCCGAGATAACAACAAGAGCGACCTTAATTTCAAAGGAAAAGAAGGATTTTTAATTGGACACCAAAAACCATAGAAAAATGATTTTCTATATCCAAAACTCAATCAAATTAATCACAAGTAAACCCATGATTAATTTAATTGGAATACACAACTAAATCAAACCACAAAAGTGATCAATTTAATTGATTGTGCTCAACATAAGTAAACTTACGGAGCTACGACTAAGGTAATCATACGGAGATGACTAACTTAATCGTTCACATACTCAACATAAGTAAAACCTTACGGAATATACGACTACATCAACCAATAGAACATAGTTAGTATAGCCGTTCATATACTCAACACAAGAACTTGTGGAATATATGAAAACTCAACTAGACTAATTACAAGAGAACCCATAATTAATCTAATTGGAATACAAACAACCAAACTAATCACTAAAGTAATCAATTTAATTGTCAAAAGTTTTGCTCGACAAAAGAAGACTTTCGGAGCAAATAACTAAATAACCAACCAAGATGATTAATTTAGTTCATAATGCTCAACATATAGCATCTTATGGAACAACCATCAAAGCCAATAAGAATAATCGACTTAGTTGTATCGTGCTTAACATAAGACACACAATGGAGCCTTCACGGTAATACAAAAAGAATGGATCAAAGAAGATCAATACCGCGAAATACATACAAGGATCTATTATATCTTTCCATCACTATATGCATAATGACATAATCGACTTTATTCTTGTCACACAACAGATTTTATCCTATTTTCCATCAAGTAAATGACTGCATAGGCATAACTTTTGTATTTGTCAAAATTCCATTCGTCCTTTCATTAATACGAATACCAATTCATGAACGACTTTACTTTTGACAACATATGGGACCTTCAAGTTCACGGATGCAAACAATACATATCCCATAAACAATTGCAACATCACAAAATCATAAAGATTAATACTGCAATAACAATCTTTTCCCTTAGAAGGTAGAATCAATCTTTTTAGCACGTATTTATACCAAGAGTGGTTACCAAAAGCGTATAAAAAGATTTTCTTAACAAAGAAGAACATACAAAGTCATTGACAACTATGCACCATAGTTCACATGAGATGATTGTGAATACTCAAAAATATATAGCAATGTGAACTACTACCTATTATCGAACTTACTTCTTTGTGATTCACCAACATCACTCTTGTAACAGCCACAAAATAGCTTAGAATAGGATTTCTCCAAGAATCCCAGTGTCCAAGTCCAAGAGAATAGCACAAGTGCAACAAAACGGAACAAACACTAAAAAACAAGAGACAGGACAAAGACCAAAATTAACTCATCCAAATTCAACAATTCTCATCTCCATTTTTAAGGTAATTTAATAAGGAAGAGAATGCAAAAAGAATGAGGTAAATCCGAGTTCGGACGAAGAAGTTACGACCAAAACAAGTTTACCGAATATCGACGTCAAGTATGCATACGGGTTTGCGAACTTAAACCCCTGGATTTTGATTTTAAATACTGTTATGCATATTTGGTATGTGTACCATGTAGTCCAAACATCCCGAACTATTATTTTCAAACCTAAACATTTAAGAACCTTAAACACAGATCAAGTTAGGTAGAAATGAACGATAAGCAAGATTATTATAAGTATTCTAAGCAAATAAAAGTACAAATCTTGCTCAAGTTTATAGACATACCTTTTTAGATGAATCCAATCGAATTCTACCGCCTTACCGAACATAATCTGTGTTCCCCAATTTTTGTGCTTCCCTCACCGTATACAAAGCAGGGCATTCCTTGGTGAGGATGCACTTCCAACACAATCAAGTTGCGTTGGGTGAACAAAGTCTTGCTCACCACAAGTGACCTTTGGATTATCATAAAATAGCACTTTTAGAACCTTTCACATCCAATTCCATTTTTCCAAAAAACTTGTTAAGTTCCAACATCATGGATACTGCCTTTTCCATAGTCATGGAGTTTTCTGGAAGATCATTCCTTTTCACACTCAAAACATCATTGTCTTTATTCGGTATCCACTTCTGAGTGCGTTTAGGAACAGTCTGAACCTTCTTCCTATCACCCTCTTCTAGAATTCTTGGAAGAGAATTGGATTGACTATTATTTTGCAAGTTAGTCTTTCTCCAATTGGGAGCATCAGATCTTGTCTCCGTCTTTATGAATTTATCCTTTTGATAACCATTACGATTATGAAAAGGATTCGTACGACGTTTATAGGCAAATCTAGGTCTATCATAGCACTGATTTCTTTGCCTAAAGGTTGGAAAATTACAACGTGTAACGTTAAGAGGATCAGTCTTAACGTATGATCTTGGTTTCACAAATTATTGTGATGCCCAAAAAAGAACATCATGAAGTTTTTCATTCCTTATACAGAAACGACATCTCCTTTCCAGGTGACCTTTATTTCCGCAATAGTGGCAAACATAAGGAATGTTCTTACGTCGATCCGTGTGTGCTAACTTTGGAGGTTGATAAACTTTTCTCTTTTGAACCTTAACTGCCGGAGAAGGTATTTCACTTTTTCCATCAGTGGAAACCTTTTGTTGGGAAGAATCATTAGCCTTGACAAATTTTACCTCTTTGCTAATACTTGGAGCATCTATTCCCTTATAGCCCAATCCTCATGTATCACGATGATTTTTACTTGCTCCTAGCATAGTGGTTAATTTGCTTGAACTAGTATTGAACTTTTTCAAGTCATCTTCCAAAATCTTGATTTTATCAAGAGCAACAGCTAAATCAGCCTCAAGGCATTTTTCTCGAGCGAGACAAGCACTTTCTCTTCCATCAAAACTAATTTGTTGAGAGTTAAACCTTGCTTCAGATTCTGCAAGTTTCTCTTCCAACAAAAAGTACTTTTGATAAAGATTATCACATTCAAGTGACTTCATACATATGTTTTCCTCAGAATCCTTGAGGATCGATTCGCAAGAACGATTCGAAAAATAAACACATGCGTAACATCTTCTCAATTTCTTGTTTTCTCGACAGAGATGAATCAACAGAGGTGAGACATGAGAAGTTGTAATCTTCTTCATTTTCCATGAATCCAAAAACTTAACATACTTTGAGACTTCCTCATCAACATCTCTATCAATATCTGAATCACCTTCATCAGAAAGTTCATCCAACTGTTCTTCTAGGAGAGTTTCCCAATCAACAGTTTTTACATCAAGAGAATGTTTAGATATTTACTTAGATGTGACAGTTCTCTCAGTTGAATCCAAGCTTTTAGAATCATCTGGTAATTTCTGAACTGATACATTATTAGAGATAGACTCGTCCATAATCAGATCGCTACAAACACAGACTTACAAGGTCTTTAACGTGTTTGCCTGCTCTGATACCAATTGAAAAAAGGGGGGGGGGTCTAACAACACCACCCAATATTTCTCTCAGCAATCTATATGGACTAACTCTGAAATAATTTGCTAGAGAATCAATTAGACAGTCAGATTCAACCTAGATAAAAGTATCTCAAGGAGTTATATCTCTCTCTCTTGATTTGATTTTTACTCAAGCTAAAAACAATAGCGAGTCTTTATCAAATACAAGGAATAACTTGGACGGTACCAAAGACCAATGTCCAAGTTTTAATCAATGAAATCGACAACCACAAGGTCGGATATCCAATCGATTAACCTTTAACACACAACCTATATTATTTGAACTATAAAAATAAACAATATAATGCGGAAAATGAAATAACACATACACCAGAAATTTTGTTAACGAGGAAACCGCAAATGCAGAAAAACCCTGGGACCTAGTCCATATTGAATACACACTGTATTAAGCCGCTACAGACACTAGCCTACTCCAAGCTAACATCAGACTGGACTATAGTTGAACCCCAATCAGTCTCCCACTAATTCAAGGTACGGTTGTACTCCTACGCCTCTGATCCCAGCAGGATACTGCTCACTTGATTCCCTTAGATGATCTCACCCATAACCAAGAGTTGCTGCAACCCAAAATCGCAGACTTGATAATAAACAAATTTGTCTCACACAGAAAAGTCTATCAAAGGATAAATCTGTCTCCCACAGAAAAACCCTAGGTTTTTGTTCCGTCTTAAGATATGAAATCAAGGTGAACAGGAACTAATTGATAATTCGGTCTTATATTCCTGAAGAACAACCTAGATTAATCAATCACCTCTCAACAGTCTTACTTGAATACACAAGAGGACGTCGAGGAATCACAAACAGTGAGACGAAGATGTTTGTGACTTCTTTATCTTGCCTATCGGAGAACTCTCACGATCTCAATCCAATCAAATATTATACTCGTACGATAGAAAATGCAAGATCAGATCACACAACTACAATAAAAGTAGTATCGGTCTGGCTTCACAATCCCAATGAAGTCTTTAAGTCGGTAACCTGGTTTTAGAGAAGAAAACCAAAGGTTAGAGGAGAATCGACTCTAGTGAGCGCACTAGTATCACACAGACGTGTGGGGATTAGTTTTTCCCAATGCTAGATGTCTCCTATATATAGTCTTCAAATCAGGATTTTGCCTTAGTTACAAAGCAATCAATATTCACTGTTAGATGAAAACCTGATTTAGATTCAAGCTAATATTTCTCAATTGTTAGATCAAAAACTTAGCCTGTCACACACACTTGAGATATACATTTACTGGATTTGTGAAAACCGTGCCCAAACGTGTACGTGTATATTGGTTCAACATAGTAACCCAAAAGGTCAACCATATGAGCATTTCATATTAACCTTGTTCTTCTTCACCATAACTAGTTCAATTGACTCAAATGAACTAGTTAGAGAGTTGTTCAATTGCTATGAGATCTTATGTAACTACACAAGACACAATTGAACCAAAGATGATTCGATTCGATTGAATCGGCTCATGAACTTTATAGCCACGGTTTGCATACTGCATTCCCTAGTAATTTAAGTTTCATGTTCAAAGCACATCTTTAGATCATAACCTACTCAAGTACGCAAATAAGTTTGCAGACTTAAGACAACCGGTTGAGTTTTCCAAACTCAGCTGAAAATCTCGGCAAGGAGACTTCCGCCAGTTCGCGGACTAAACACGCAAACGAGTTTTTGGAAAATCCCAGCAGAAATTCTCGGCAAGAGAACTTCCGTCAGTTCGCGAACTGAGTTCGCAAACTGAGTTCGCGGACTTGGAAAGCCAATTCCTCCGATTTCTCTCAATCAACAAAGTTCGCAAACTTCAGATTAAGGAATAGGACTTATGCACATATGTGTTTCCACACAATGCTTATATCCATCATTGGTTGTATAGACCTAAACTCCCATTCCAACCATTGAAACATTCTTAGAGGACGTTATACAGTTGTTACATTATTTCTCGTCAAAGCGATTTTCAAAGTGATTGAAACATTATGACTTTCGTCATTAGGTGAAGATAAACCCGATCAAAGAGAAACACTTTACCAACACATGATTTCGAGATATAGATGGGCGAGATATACTCGACTCTAAATATCAAATGTGTATGATCCAGTCTATATAGCATACGATTTTTGTCTCATAAGAAGTAGGAGATAGAAGAGATATACTTTTGAGTGATAGATAAGTTCAAGTCTCCACTTACCTTTTTGTTGATGAAGTTCCACGGTTTCTTGAGTAGATCTTCGTCGTTGTATGATGAATCGCCATGAAGTCCTTGAGCTCAACTACACTTTTTTATCCTAGTCCGAGACTTAGCTGTGTAGACTAGAAATCAAGACTCATAGTTTTGATCACTAACATTGACAAATATGCTTGAGATAGCAACGCATACGAGGTCGACCGAGTTATGCTCTAACACCCTGTTTAGCACGTAATGGTGACATTGTTGCGGGGTAAGCACTAGATGGTGACAGTCAAAGCTAATAATCGAAAAGGCAAGACATGTAGAGGTTACTAGGAAAAGTTCGACTGACCTTTGGCAGCAAGTACGAGCGGCTGGTGATCTTTGTACTAGCTTGGACACGGAGCGTTGCAGGTTGAGTGGATAGCTTGGCCACGTAGTATTGCAGGTTGAGCGACTGGTGTTCCTCGTGCTGGCGCGCTGCTAGCTTGGCCACGGAGCGTTGCAGGTTGAGTGTATCGTTGCAGGAAATCCTACACTACACCCCTCATATGATTTCACTAACATTCAACTCATTTTAGATTAACAATCTTAATTTTATTGATGAATCTTTGAACAATCTTACAAGAAAAGATAAAGGAATTGAGAATAACCACTGCTCTATATTTTCTCTCTCCTATTTACTTGTTTCTTACTCAAAAAATGATCTCTCCTTTCCTTTACAACTGAACGACTATTTATAGGGAAGTATATAGTGGATGACAGCTAATCTGTCCTTTATTTTCGGATATTTCTTGCGACATTCTCGCAACCTTACAAATGTTAATCTAGCAAACTCTCTTATTTTCGCAGAACCATCACATTTTTCTCATGATTTTAGCTGACGTCGTTTATTATGTCATTTCTGAAATTGTTCTGCGACGCTGTTGTGTTGTGTTGTTGATGTAGTTGTAGGAAATCCTACACTACACCCCTCATATGATTTCATTATTACTCAACTTATTTTTAGATTTACACTCTTAATTTTATTGATCAATCTTTGAATGTTCTTACAAGAAAAGATAAAGGAATCAAGAATGACCTCTGCTCTAGACTTTCTCTCTCCTATTTACTTGTTTCTTACTCAAAAAGATCTCTCTTTCTTCTTTACAACTTGAACAACTATTTATAGGGAAATATATAGTAGATGACAGCTAATCTGTCCTTTATTTTCGGATATGGCTTGCGACATTCTCGCAACCTTACAAATGTTAATTTCGCAAGCTTTCTAATTTTCGCAGAACTATCACATCTTTCTCGTGATTATAGCTGACGTTGTTTATCGTATCATTTCTGAAATTATTCTGCGACGCTGTTGTGTTGTATAGTTGATAATTTCGCTGAGACATTATCGTTGCGAGATTCTGATCCTACATCTTGCCTCTTCTCATATCTTCTCTGCAAAGTAGAGAATGATGTGAGAAATGCCGCAGCTGTTCATCTCTTCATATTCTGCATTTATCACACGTATTCTTTCTTCCATCTGTTTCTTGACACGTCTTCTGTAACCGTTGCTTTTCAGCCGCTCACGTCTTTTCGTCTTAATGATGTTTATTTCTTCGAGTAAAAAAAATCTCCTTTATATACTCTTCTTTCCACTTTCTTTTTACTTTCTCTTCTCTTTTTATTCTCTCATCTCTGCAACTCTGTTATTCTTCTGCAAGTTCTGCTACTGTAATTTTTCCTCCTTCAATCTTCTTATTTTTTATTCATACCCATACTCTGTATTCAAATATGGCTCCAAGTGGTCATAGACATGAGAAGAATTTAAAAGATGTCCGAAAAGATCTTGCTGATAAAAGTTTCACACTCTCTACCATTCCTGGTGAAAATGCCAAATCAATTCTTTCTGTCAAACTTTTCTCTGATCAGTACTGTGATGATCAATCAATTATAATTTCGCTAGGTCAGATTATCGCAGGTCTCCATATTCCTCTTTATGACCCAGATCTTCCTTTATTCTATGAAATTCTCGCTCACCCAGGATTTTCGCGAGCTATCTTCCAACTGAGTGGGGATTGCATCCATTTGATGCTAGAGTTCGCTAACCGTGGTGCTGGTAAAGGATCTATGTACTCCAAAGAACTTAGGGATCCTAAATTTGCAGACCTAGAGATAATTGCTGAGAAATACACATTAGCGAATTTCTTTGAGAACTATGAACTTATCTCCATGAAGAAAGAGAATACTCGTTGGGGTATTCGCTTAAAAAGGAAAGATAACATTGATGAAGCTAAAATTCTCATGCAAGATATTAACTGGCATTCTAGTAAAAACACAACTCCTCGCCAATCCAAAGATGATAAATGGTGTGTTTTTCCTTTAATGCTAAAAGGACCTTGCATTGCTGGGTCAAATGTTCTTCCTGCGAATTTCGCTTCTTATCAACCTTGGGTTTTCTCTTGGCCCGAGAAGGAGAAAGAGGTATGTTTCTTCCCGTTTAGCTTACTTTATATTTCTTTATTTGTCTTTATTATTTTGTTCACTAACTCTTGCGATATTTTGCAGATCCAAAAACTGAAAGATAGTTATAACAGGACTGGGAAAGCTAGTACTCTGTTAGCTCTTCGTTCATACACAGATGAGGTAAGAAATTTTCTCTTATGATTTTAAATTGTATATTGTTGCTTCCATTTCTTATTTCTATCTGTGTGTGAAGATTATTGCTGAAATAGAAGAACCTGCTGATGTTGCGAAGACTGGTGATAAAGGTAAAGGTGCTCTTCGCAGAGAAAAATCAACTGCTCCTCCTTCAAAAAAAAGGAAAGTCTGTTCTTCTTCCCCTTCAAATATTCCTCCTCAAGAAAATTCCGAAAGTGACAAGGATGATGAGGACAATGATGATCTTTCCGCAAGTGAAGATTTTCCACCTGAATCTTCTATGGCTAAACTCTCTGGCCTCTTTTCTGATTCTCTGCAAGGAATGGGGGATAGCCAATTCGCTAACACCTGCAAGGCTCTCGCTACACTTTGCGATGTTCCTTTGCTGGATGGTGATAGTTCTCTTCGTGGAGTTTCTAGATCAGTGACTCCCGACTTCTTGCATTCTCTCAATAGTCTGGTATATTTTATCCTTTTTTCTTCATTGTCATAACTCAAAATTTCTTTCTATATTAATATTTTTTATTTTTCTCGCAGGCTGGAAAAGCTTCTTTTTGTTGCCTCGATCTAGAGAGAGACGCGAAAATCTTGAAAAGAAGAATCTTCAATTTCGCACAAAGAATGAAGAATTGGAAGCTGAAGTTAAAGGTCTTCGCGAGAAAAATAGACAATTAGAAATTGATTCTTCTTCGTATAAGAACAAAATCTCTAGTCTTCAGCAAGCTAATAATCAGCTTTACGGTATGTTACTTTTCTCTTTTCCCTTCATTCATTCATCCTGTTGTTTTATCTTATTTAAATGATCCTTTTTGCAGACATTTATGGTCTTTCTGATGAAGCTACCCTTCTTCGTTCATTTCCTAATGCCTTGGATAATGATACCCTTCTTGAGCGTCTTAACAATTCCTTAAATAGTTTCAAATGATAGAATTTCATCTCTTTCTCTAAATGAGCTTAGATCTAAATTTCGCCTCTTAGAAATTGACCATAGATCTAGTTTAGGCTTAGCCAACCGATTTAAGCGTCTCCTTCTTGATTCTAAAGAGAAAACCAATGAGTTAAGAACCAAAATTAGCGGTCTCATAGATGATAAGGATCGCATCTCTGATCAAGGTGCTAAGGCTTTGGCGAAATTCCAAGAGACTCTTCTTGAAGTTCAACTTGAACGAGATGAAGCTAACCGCAAGAACATCGAACTCTGCGAAAGGGAAAATCAAATTCGTTCTCGTCTTCTTATAAGTAATGAGGATGAATTTGTTTGGGCTGCGAAAATCTTAGATGATGCTAGAAAAGATTTAGGTGTAAATGTTAGTCTCCAAGTTGAGCATACAGCCTTGATTAGAGATATGATTTCTGACAGAGAAGGTTACTAACTGCTCTTCTTTACTAATCTTTTGCTTCTTATGAATTTTCATCAAGTTAATAATTGATTGTCTTTTGCTCGCAGATTCTGAAAATAGATATCGTGAAAAGATTGAGGAATTCGAAGCTGAAAAGGAGGAGCTCGCAAAGAATCTTTCTTCTCGCAACGACAAGTATTCTAGATTAAAGAATCAAATCAAGATCACTGTTGCGAATTTTAAGAATGATGCTATGCATTTTCGCAATAAAACTATCCAAATGGTTTGTGACGATCATAATATCCCTCATTCTAATTATCCTTGTCTCTTGGAAGAGATCCCACAGAATACTCCCAGTCTGATTATTTCTGATAGCGAAGCTGATGATGAAGAATCTGATGGTGATGAAGGTTCTGATGGTGATGAAGATTCTGACGCAGACGAAGAAGGGAACAAGTCTGATGAAGATAATGAAGGATCAACTAAGAAGTAGTCTTTGTTTCTTTCTTTAATTCTCTGTAATATTTGTACATTTATTCCTTCTTTCTGTATATTTATGTTTCTTTCATTTTGACCTGCATTCATTAAAACAATTCTTCCTTGCAATACAGTTAATCAATATAATCATTAATTTTTGAATCTTTGAGTAAATTTATCATATGGAAACAAATTATATTTTCTAATTTCATTCATTCCCATACTTGCCTCTGTTATTTGTATCCAAATGAGAGATTTTATAAATTTTTATTATTTTATGCCTCAATTTCGCAGTTAATTATGTATAACTTCGCAATCTTATGCGAAGTGAATTTTGATTCTTTTCAAAATCTCATTCCTGTGTGGTCTTATTTTGCCTTCCTAATTAAAGGTCTTATTATGCCACCTCTTATCATTGCGACAAAATCGCAGGACGTCCTTGCACTTTCATGCAAAAACCCATTGATCTTGCCTTAACATTTTCTTTTGTATTATGGCCTCTTCAGGAATGTTGCGACAATATGACAGGTCTAAATATTCTTGCGAAAATAAAGCCCCATGACATTGCCGTCTTGCGACGAAATCGCAGGACGTCTTCGCACTTTCATGCAAAAACCCATTGATCTCGTCTTATCTTTTTCTTTTGTATTATTGCCTCTTCAGGATTGTTGCACAAATATGACAAGCCACAATACTCTTGCGAATAAAAAACCTCATGACATTTGCGTCTTAAGACACTTATCAGCTCGCTAATGGAGGGTGCCGCCCTTATCTCCCCCCTGGTTTCCCCTTCAAGGAGGCGTACTTCTACCATACAAGGTTAGCTCCTCCCATCCAGTCTTAACAACAACCAGTTGTTTTCGCAGCCTCTTATCCCTTTTACCTATAGGGCTTATGGTTACGAGACTGCACCCTAAGTGGGGTTTTCTTCAAGCTGAGTGCAGTATAAGCCAAGACTTGTAAAGAATGGCAAGGTGCACTTCAAACCCCCCTGGCATTCTTGACTCAACCGTGTACCTCGGCGCCTTGATCAGATCTGCACTCCTTGGGAGAGTCCTTATTACCTTAGTCGCCCAACCTAAGTCATATGCTTAAGCTGAGAATCCAAGGTGCCTCTCCCGGATGGGCTTTATTGACCCCAAATCTCCATGACTCAGGTTCCGGTGGAGGTGTAGCCTTTCCCTGAGCCATGCAACAGGTACCCCCTTATATGACGTACTTTAGGTCTTACATTTGCCTCTTGCGAAATTGCATTCTCGAACTAGGGTGTACGCCATAAAGGTTTGCCCCTTTCTCTTTTGTCATTTTTCTATGATTGTCTTCTGTAAAATTCTTTATCACTGCGAGAGTCTCGCACATCATCATATTGTATTTGGATTTCACAATCTCAATTTTGTCATTCAATAAAATGTGTTTTTGAGAATTTTGCTTATTGCGAGAGTGTCGCAACAACTTAATCATTCATACATTTCTTATTTTTATTACCTTTGCCATCCTCTGCTTCTTTATTTTTTTCTGCTACTGCGTCCTTGATAGTGGTATGTTCATCATTTTTATTCTGAGCTAGCATTAGTTTCGCAACATCTTTTCTTCTTTTCTTTCGATTGAATCCACCATCAACCTTTCACTTCTCTGTGTATCTTTGATTTTGTGTCGCCAGTTTTCCTTCTTGTTTGCTCTTCTTTCGCAAGATTCTATCTCAGTTTCGTAACACCTCTTTCATTCAATCCAATCTCCTTTTATGATTCCTACACCACTGGGGTGAGGGAATTTGCTGCATTGGTGGAAAGTTGAAGCTACACCTAGAATCCCATGTAGCCAAGGTCGACCAATTAACGCATTGTAGGGTGATTCTACATCAACAACACATAATAAGATTTCAGAAGATATTCCCTTCAATGGAATTCGCATAGTAACCTCCCCTTTAGGCTTGTTAGCAGTACCATTAAAACCATATATCTTATATGTTGATGGTATAAGATCATCATCTCTTCCTCTCATAGTTTTATAAGTATGATAAAATAAGATGTTCACAGAGCTTCCAGTATCGATTAGAATTCTATTAATTGCCCATGAATCTTCAGCTTCATCATCCTCATCTTCTTTCGGTTTTGGATTAATTTCTAATTTTACTACCAATGGATTATCATGCACCTCTTCTCCTTCGGGAATTTCTTCTGCGGTAAAAGAAATGATCTGTTTTTGCCATTCCTCTAGTGGCGAGATTTTCGCAATATTCATAATTTCTCTTCCATCATTATCTCTTGCGAACACTCTACTTAAAACATTGTCATGAAAATCTTCAATTTTCTTGTGCGAATGTACGATAGAGTGACAGAATAGATTCTTTGCTTTTGCACCAACTCCTATGAAGAATGTTTCCTTCTTTTTCATCGTGTTTACTTTGTGATGTTCTGGTGGTGGTGGTAATGGTTGAGATTGTGGGTGTCCTACCAAAAAGTGGTTTAGTTTTCCTTGATCTATCATTCTTAGAATAATTCTTTTTACATTTCTGCAATCATTTGTTGTATGTCCATGAAAATGATGATAAGAACAAAACTCATGGATTCTGTGGTTTGGAGGTGGTTCTGTTCCCATGTTCCATGGTGTTGGTATATTCTCCATCAAAATTATAGCTTCCCATATTTTCTCCACACTTGCATTTAGAGGTAGCATCTTGATTTCTTCCCATACTACCTTGTGACTTCCTTGTCCTCTATTATAATTTTGTATTTGACCTCCATAAGTTTCTTGTGGTTGATCGAGTCTTTGAATCTTGTTATTTCCACCACGATTGTAGAAATTTCTTTCTCTTTCATACTCCTCTTGATCTCGACTTCCCATAGACATCTGTTTCTTTTGATTGTTACCCGTCATCTTCTCTTGTTGTACTTGCGAAGTATTCGCTACTGTGTTTATTAGCTTGGGTAATAAGCGCGCATTCTCCGTTTATGAGTTGGTGTTCGAAACTGGATATGATTCCATTTCATTTTGCCTTTCCTCTAGAGCAATGTATTCTTCTTGAAGTTCTCGCAATTCAGTCATTGTGATCGTATTCTTGACTCTGAAAATTTGGACATACAATAGGTTTGTTGCAAACATAACATTGATAAATGACAATATAAGATATCTCTCATCTACACGGCCAGCCATTTCGCTACACATAGTTCTCCATCTTTTAGTCAGGTGTTTCAAACTTTCGCCAATCCTCTGTTTTAATCCAAACACATCTTCTATACCAGGTCGAGAAGAATTATTACTTATATATGCCCCTAGGAATGTAGTATGCAAATGATTGAAGGATGTTATTGTATTCTTTGGTAGACCTTCAAACCATTTTAACGCCTCTCATGTTAAGATGGATGCGAAATATTTGCACAATACGACATCATGATTTTCCCATTGTAACATGCACCTCACATAGGCTTCAATGTCTTGAATTGCACAAGTTGTTCCATCAAAAATGCTGGTTAATGCGGGCAAATTGCATTTCGGTGGTATTCCTCCTAATTGTACTTCCCTTCTAAATGGAGTTTTCGCAGCTTCTTCTGTTGCTTCATCCAATTGTCTTCTGCCTACTTCTCCTCTATTATTTAGCATTCCTCTCATTTCTTCTAATTCTTTCAAGATTTGTTTATTTACACCTGAATTTTGATCCATTGGTCTTTTTAATTTCGCCTCTCTTCTCCTGTGTTCATGTATTTCTTCTCTCGTGAAATTTTGCATTTCTTCTTCATTATCTTCATCTCGTCTTCTTCTACGAGTTTCTTCTTCACCCCTATCTTGAATTCGCAAATGATTATGTCTATCAATTTCCCCTTCATGATTTTGTTCATTTCTTATCAATTCCATTCGCTGTCTTTCAGCCACCCTCTGTACTCTATCATACTCTTCATTGAGATTGCCGTTATTCCGGTTTTGTGTACGCATTCTTTCTCGATTGTCGTGATTGTTTTGGCGAATTGTCTCCTGAAGCTCTTGTTCTTCCATTTCCGCTCTCAATCTTTCACGTTCGCAGATTAAACGCGCTTGTTCAGCATAATGTCTTTCAATTTCTTCTTTAGTCGTCTGTTGATTTCTTTGAGTTTCTCTTTCATGTAAAATTCTTCTTCCTTCCTCTCGATTTCCTTCGCCATCTTGGTCATTTCGTCCCTGACGTTGTCCGTTCTCTTGATTTCCACCATTTTTCCCATCATTAAAAGTTTCATTTTGTGGAACGTAACGATCATCAGCACTTTCTCTATTTTCGCGATATTCTTCATTAAGATTTGATATTTCTTCTTGAATATTGTTTCCAGCATTGATTGTGGGTGAGTTTCGCCTCATTTCTCTTCTAGTCGATCTTGAATATGATTTTGTAATACTTCTCGATCTTCTATTCTGTAGTCTTATATTCTCCATCCTTAATTCGTGATTTTGCCTTGTTAAATTTGCACGTTCTTCTGCCTCAGCTCTTCTTTCTTCATGTATTCTTCGTCTCAACGTTTCTAACGCTCCAATTTCCTCATCTCCATGAATTATTCCTTCATCTGCTTCTTGATTTCTCTCTACCTATCTGTGGTTTCTGTTTTGTTGCTCTTCTTCTACTTCTTCTGCCGAATTTGATTGTCAAGTGTGTATACTCACCCTATCATAATATGTATTCCTCTCTTGTACTAGTGTTTGTTGAATTGGTGGTTGAATTTTATTTTCTCTATTACTTCTCATTCTAGTAGATTCTCCCATTTCACTTCTTTCTCTCCCAGCAATTCTCTTGCTTCTTCTAACAGTAGTCGGTTGTTCGGATGTATTTCTTCTTCTAGCCATTTCTTCAATGTTAACAATATTGCAAGAAATTATGGAAAATTCTTAATCAATCACTCTAAATCTTCACAAATCTCAATATTAATTTTCAGCTTTTTTCTAGAATAATCTTCAATACCTCCCTGTTTCTAGCGCCATTATGTAGTTTCAGGAAATCCTACACTACACCCCTCATATGATTTCATTATTACTCAACTCATTTTTAGATTTACACTCTTAATTTTATTGATCAATCTTTGAATGTTCTTACAAGAAAAGATAAAAGAATCAAGAATGACCTCTGCTCTAGACTTTCTCTCTCCTATTTACTTGTTTCTTACTCAAAAAGATCTCTCTTTCTTCTTTACAACTTGAACAACTATTTATAGGGAAATATATAGTGGATGACAGATAATCTGTCCTTTATTTTCGGATATGGCTTGCGACATTCTCGCAACCTTACAAATGTTAATTTTGCAAGCTTTCTAATTTTCGCAGAACTATCACATCTTTCTCGTGATTCTAGCTGACGTTGTTTATCGTATCATTTCTGAAATTGTTCTGCGACGCTGTTGTGTTGTATAGTTGATAATTTCGCTGAGACATTATCGTTGCGAGATTCTGATCCTACAGTTGATAATTTCGCTGAGGCGTTATTGCTGCGAGATTCTGATCCTACATCTTGCCTCTTCTCATATCTTCTCTGCAAAGTAGAGAATGATGTGAGAAATGCCGCAGCTGTCCATCTCTCCATATTCTGCATTTATCACACATATTCTTTCTTCCATTTGTTTCTTGACACGTACCGCTGCTTTTCAACCGCTCACGTCTTTTCGCCTTAATGGTGTTTATTTCTTCGAGTAAAAAATCTTCTTTATATATTGTTCTTACTCTTCTTTCCATTTTCTTTTTACTTTCTCTTCTCTTTTTATTCTCTCATGTATGCAACTCTATTGTTCTTCCATAAGTTCTGCTACTGTAATTCTTCCCTCTTCAATCTTCTTACTTTTTATTCATTCCCATACTTTATATTCAAATATGCCTCCAAGTGGCCATAAACATGAGAAAACCCTAAAAGACGTCCAAAACGATCTTGCTGAGAAAGGTTTCACACTTTCTACCATTCCTGGTGAAAGTGACAAGTCAATTCTTTCTATCAAACTTTTCTCTGATCAATATTATGATGATCAATCAATCATAATTTCACTAGGTCAAATTCTCGCAGGTCTCCCCATTCCTCTTTATGACCCAGATATTCCTCTGTTCTATGAAATTCTGGCTCACTCGGGATTTTCGCGAGCTATCTTCCAATTGAGTGGGGATTGCATCCGTCTGATGCTAGAGTTTGCTAACCGTGGTGCTGGTAAAGGATCTCTGTACTCCAAAGAACTTAGGGATCCTAAATTCGCAGATTTGGAGATAATTGCTGAGAAATACACAGTAGCGAGTTTCTTTGAAAATTATGAATTGATCTCCATGAAGAAAGAGAATACTCGCTGGGGTATTCGTTTGAAAAGGAAAGATAACATTGATGAAGCTAAAATACTTATGCAAGACATTGATTGGCATTCTGGTAAGAACACAACTCCTCGCCAATCCAAAGATGATAAATGGTGTGTTTTTCCCTTGATGCTAAAAGGACCTTACATTGCTGGGTCGAATGTTCTTCCTGAGAATCTCGCTACCTATCAACCTTGGGTATTCTCTTGGCCCGAGAAGGAGAAAGAGGTATGTTTCTTCCAGTTTCGCTCACTTTATATTTCTTTATTTGTCTTTATTCTTTTGTTCGCTGACTCTTGCGACATTCTACAGATCCAAAAACTGAAAGATAGTTATAACAGGACTGGGAAGCTAGTACCTTGTTTAGCTCTTCGCTCATACAAGATGAGGTAAGAAATATTCTCTTATGATTTTAAACAGTATACTGTTGCTTCCATTTCTTATTTCTATCTGTGTGTGAAGATTATTGCTGAAATAGAAAACCTGCCAATGTTGCGAAGACTGGTGATAAAGGTGCTCTTCGCAGGGAAAAACCAACTGCTCCTCCTTCAAAGAAAAGAAAAGCGTTCTTCCTCTCCTTCAAATATTCCTTCTCATGAAAACTCCGAGAATGATGAGGATAATGATGACCTTGCTGCAAATGAAGATTCTCCATCTGAATCTTCTATGGCTAAGCTCTCTGGCCTCTTTTCTGATTCTTTGCAAGGAATGGGAGATAGTCAATTCGCTACACCTGTAAATCTCTCGCTACAATTTGCGATGTTCCTTTTTGGATGGTGATAATTCTCTTCGCGGAGTTTCTAGATCAGTGACTCCCAATTCCTGCATTCTCTTAATAGTCTGGTATGCTTTCATCCTTTTACTTCTTCATTGTAACTCAAAATCTCTTTCTATTTTAATACTTTTTATATTTTCTCGCAGGCTGGAAAAGCTTCTTTCGCTTTGCCTCAGATCTAGAGAGGAGACGCGAAAATCTTGAAAAGAAGAATCTTCAATTTCGCACAAAGAATGGAACTGGAAGCTGAAGTCAAATCTTCGCGAGAAAAACAACAACTAGAAATTGATTCTTCTTCGTATAAGAACAAAATCTCTAGTCTTCAGCAAGCTAATAATCACTCTATGGTATGTTACTTTTCTCCTTTCCCTTCATTCATTCATCCTGTTGTTTTATCTTATTTAATTGATCCTTTTTGCAGACATTTATGGTCTTTCTGATGAAGCTACCATTCTTCGTTCATTTCCTAATGCCTTGGATAATGATACCCTTCTTGAGCGTCTTAATAAATCTTTAAATAGTTTCTCAAATGATAAATTTCATCTCTTTCTCTGAATGAACTAATCCAAATTTCGCCTCTTAGAAATTGACCATAGATCTAGTTTAGGCTTAGCCAACCGATTTAAGCGTCTCTTTCTTAATTCTAAAGAGAAAATCAATGAGTTAGAACCAAAATTAGCGGTCTCATAGATGATAAGGATCGCATCTCTGATCAAGGTGCTAAGGCTTTGGCGAAATTCCAAGAGACCCTTCTTGAAGTTCAACTTGAACGAGATGAAGCTAACCGCAAGAATACCGAGCTCTGCGAAAGAGAAAACCAAATTCGTTCTCGTCTTCTTATAAGTAATGAGGATGAATTCGCTTGGGCTGCGAAAATCTTAGACGATGCCAGAAAAGATTTAGGTGTAAATGTTAGTCTCCAAGTTGAGCATACAGCCTTGATTAGAGATATGATTTCTGACAGAGAAGGTTATTAACTGTTCTTCCATACTAATCTTTTGTTTCTTATGAATTTTCATCAAGTTATTAATTGATTGCCTTTTGCTCGCAGATTCTGAAAGTAGATATCGCAAAGATTGAGGAACTTGAAGCTGAAAAAGAGGAACTCGCAAAGAATCTTTCTTCTCGCAAACAAGTATTCTAGATTAAAGAATCAAATCAAGATCACTGTTGCGAACTTTAAGAATGATGCTATGCATTTTCGCAATCAAACTATTCAAATGGTTTGTGATGACCATAGTATTCCTCATTCTGATTATCCTTGTCTCTTGGAGGAGATCCCAAAGAACATTCCCAGTCTGATTATTTCTGATAGCGAAGCTGATGATGAAGAATCTGATGGTGATGAAGGTTCTGATGGAGATGAAAGTTCTGATGCAGACGAAGAAGGGAACAAGTCTGATGAAGATGATGAAGGATCAACTAAGAAGTAGTCTTTGTTTCTTTCTTTAATCTTCTGTAATACTTGTACATTTATTCCTCTTTCTGTATATTTGCGAATTCTTTTGGTTTCCATATTCCTTAATATATGAGTTTCTTTCATTTTGACCTGCATTCATTAAAACAATTCTTCCTTGCAATATGTTAATCAATATAATCATTAATTTTTTAATTTTTGCGTAAATCTATCATGTGGAGACAAATAACATTTTCTAATTTCATTCATTCCCATACTTGCCTCTGTTATTTGTATCCAAATGAGAGATTTTGCAGATTTTTCTTATTTTGTGCCTCAACTTCGCAGTTGTTTATGTATAATTTCGCAATCTATGCGAAGTGAATTTTGATTCTTTTCAAAATCTCATTCCTGTGTGGTCTTATTTTGCCTTCCTAATTAAAGGTCTTATTATGCCACCTCTTGTCATTGCGACAAAATCGCAGGACGTCTTGCACTTTCATGCAAAAACCCATTGATCTTGCCTTAACTTTTTCTTTTGTATTATGGCCTCTTCAGGAATGTTGCGACAATATGACAGGCCTAAATATTCTTGCGAAAATAAAGCCCCATGACATTGTCTTGCGACGAAATCGCAGGACGTCTTCGCACTTTCATGCGAAAACCCATTGATCTCGTCTTATCTTTTTCTTTTATTATTGCCTCTTCAGGATTGTTGCACAAATATGACAAGCCTTAATACCCTTGCGAGTAAAAAGCCTCATGACATTTGCGTCTTAAGACACTTATCAGCTCCCTAATGGAGGGTGCCGCCCTTATCTTCCCCCTGGTTGCCCCTTCAAGGAGGCGTACTTCTACCATACAAGGTTAGCTCCTCCCATCCAGTCTTAACAACAACCAGTTGTTTGCAGCCTCTTATCCCTTTTACCTATAGGGTTATGGTTACGAGACTGCACCCTAAGTGGGGTTTTCTTCGGGCCGAGTGCAGTATAAGCCAAGACTTGTCAAGAATGGCAAGGTACGCTTCAAACGCCCCTGGCACTCTTGACTCAACCGTGTACCTCGGCGCCTTGATCAGATTCTGCACTCCTTGGGAGAGTCCTTATTACCTTAGTCGCCCAACCTAAGTCATATGCTTAAGCTGAGAATCCAAGGTGCCTCTCCCGGATGGGCTTTATTGACCCCAAATCTCCATGACTCAGGTTCCGGTGGCGGTGTAGCCTTTCCCTGAGCCATGCAACAGGTACCCCCTTATATGACGTACTTTAGGTCTTACATTTGCCTCTTGCGAAATTGTATTCGCGAACTAGGGTGTACGCCATAAAGGTTCCCCCTTTCTCTTTTGTCATTGTTCTCTGATTGTCTTTGTAGAATTCATTATCTCTGCGAATTCTTGCACATCATCATATTATTTGCATTTCACAATCTCAATTTTGTCATTCAATAAATGTATTTTGAGAATTTTATTTATTGCGAGAGTGTCGCAACAAATCAATCATTCATACATTACCTTTGCTCCTCTGCTTCTTTGTTATTTTCTGCTACTGTTTCCTTGGTAGTGGTATGTTACCATTTTTTATTCTGAGCTAGCATTAGTTTCGCAACATCTCTTCTTCTTTTCTTTCGATTGCATCCACCATCAACCTCTCACTTCTTTGTGTCTCTTTGATTTTGTGTCGCCAATTTTCCTTCTTGTTTGCTCTTCCTTCGCAAGATTCTATCTCAGTTTCGTAACACCTCTTTCCTTCAACCCAATCTCCCTTTATGATTCCTACACCGCTGGGGTGAGGGAATTTGATGCACTGGTGGAAAGTTGAAGCTACACCTAGAATCCCATGTAGCCAAGGTCGACCAATTAATGCATTGTAGGGTGATTCTACATCAACGACACAGAATAGGATTTCAGAAGATATTCCCTTCAATGGAATTCGCATAGTAACCTCCCCTTTAGGCTTGTTGGCAGTACCATTAAAACCATATATCTTATATGTTGATGGTATAAGATCATCATCTCTTCCTCCCATAGTTTTATAAGTATGATAAAATAAGATGTTCACAGAGCTTCCAGTATCGATTAGAATCTATTAATTGCCCATGAATCTTCAGCTTCATCATCCTCATCTTCTTTCGGTTTTGGATTAATTTCTAATTTTACTACCAATGGATTATCATGTACCTCTTCACCTTCGGGATTTCTTCTGCGGTAAAAGAAATAATCTGTTTCTGCCATTCCTCTAGTGGAGATTTTCGCAATATTCATAATTTCTCTTCCATCGTTATCTCTTGCGAACACTCTACTCAAAACATTGTCATGAAAATCTTCATTGTCTTGTATGAATGTACGATAGAGTGACATAATAGATTCTTTGCTTTTGCACCAACTTCTATGAAGAATGTTTCCTTCTTTTTCATCGTGTTTACTTTGTGATGTCTGGTGGTGGTGGCAATGGTTGAGATTGTGGGTGCCCTACCAAAAAGTGGTTTAGTTTTCCTTGATCTATCATTCTCAGAATAATTCTTTTTACATTTCTGCAATCATTTGTAGTATGTCCATGAAAATGATGATAAGAACAAAACTCATGACTTCTGTGTTTGGAGGTGGTTCCGTTCCCATGTTCCATGGTGTTGGTATATTCTCCATCAAAATTATAGCTTCCCATATTTTCTCCACACTTGCATTTAGAGGTGGCATCTTGATTTCTTCCCATACTACCTTGTGACCTCCTTGTCCTATTATAGTTTTGTCTTTGACCTCCATAAGTTTCTTGTGGCTGATCGAGTCTTTGAATCTTGTTATTTCCACCACGATTGTAGAAATTTCTTTCTCCTTCATACTCCTCTTGATCTCGGCTTCCCATAGCCACCAGTTTCTGTTGATTGTTACCCGTCACCCTCTTGTTGTACTTGCGAAGTATTCGCCACTGTGTTTATTAGCTTGGGTAATAAGCTTGCATTCGTTTTTGAACTGGTTTCGCAAATGGGTATGATTCCATTTCATTTTGCCTTTCCTCTAGTATATTCTTCTTGAAGTTCTCGCAATTCAGTCATTGTGATCGTATTCTTGACTCTGAAAATTTGGATATACAATAGGTTGGTTGCAAACATAGCATTGATAAATGATAATATAAGATATCTCTCATCTACACGGACATCCATTTCGCTACACATAGTCCTCCATCTTTTAGTTAGGTGCTTCAAACTTTCGCCAGTCCTTTGTTTTAATCCAAACACGTCTTCAATACCAGGTCGCGAAGAATTATTACTTATATATGCCCCCAGGAATGTAGTCTACAAATGATTGAAGGATGTTATTGTATTCTTTGGTAGACCTTCGAACCATTTTAACGCCTCTCCTGTTAAGCTGGACGCAAAATACTTGCATAATACAGCATCATGATTTTCCCATTGCAACATGCACCTTACGTAGGCTTTAATGTGTTGAATTGCACAAGTTGTTCCATCAAAAATGCTTGTTAATGCGGGCAAATTGCATTTCGGTGGTATTCCTCCTAGTTGTACTTCCCTTGTAAATGGAGTTTTCGCAGCTTCTTCTATAGCTTTATCCAATTGTCTTCTGCCTACTTCTCCTCTATTATTTAGCATTCCTGTCATTTCTTCTAATTCTTTTAAGATTTGTTTATTTACACCTGAATTTTGATCCATTGGTCTTTTTAATTTCGTCTCCCTTCTTCTGTGTTCATGTCTTTCTTCTCTCGCGAAATTTTGCATTTCTTCTTCATTATCCTCATCTCGTCTTTTTTTGCGAGTCTCTTCTTCATCTCTATCTTGAATTCGCATATGATTATGTCTCTCATTTTCCACTTCATGATTTTGTTCATTTCTTATTAATTCCATTCGCTGTCTTTCAGCCATCCTCTGTATTCTATCATACTCTTCATTGATATTACCGTTATTCCGGTTTTGTGTACGCCTTCTTTCTCGATTGTCGTGATTGTTCTGGCGAATTCTCTCCTTAAGCTCTTGTTCTTCCATTTCCACTCTCAATCTTTCACGTTCGCAAATTAAACGTGCTTGTTCAGCATAATGTCTTTCAATTTCTTATTCAATCGTCTGTTGATTTATTTGAGTTTCTCTTTCATGTAAAATTATCCTTCCTTCATCTCGATTTCCTTCGCCATCTTGGTCATTTCGTCCCTGACGTTGTCCGTTCTCTTGATTTCTACCATTTTGCCGATCATCAAAAGTTTCATTTTGTGGAACGTAACGATCATCAGTTCTTTCTCTATTTTCGCGATATTCTTCATTAAGATTTGATATTTCTTCTTGAATATTGTTTCCATCATTAATTGTGGGTGAGTTTCGCCTCATTTCTCTTCTAGTTGATCTTGAATATGATTTTGTAATACTTCTCGATCTTTTACTCTGTAGTCTCATATTTTCCATCCTCAATTCGTGATTTTGCCTTGTTAAATTCGCACGTTCTTCTGCCTCAGCTCTTCTTTCTTCGTGTATTCTTCGTCTCAACATTTCTAACGCTCCAATTTCCTCATCTCCATGAATTATTCCTTCATATTCTTCTTGATTTCTCTCTTCCTGTCTATGGTTTCTGGTTTGTTGCTCTTCTTCTACTTCTTCTGTTGAATTTGATTGCCAAGTGTGTATACTCACCCCATCACAATCTGTATTCCTCCCTTGTACTAGTTTTTGTTGAACTGGTGGTTGAATTTTATTTTCTCTATTACTTCTCATTCTAGTAGATTCTCCCATTTCACTTCTTTCCCTTCCAGCAATTATCTTGGTTCTTCTAACAGTAGTTGGTTGTTCTGATGTATTTCTTCTTCTAGCCATTTCTTCAATGTTAACGAATTGCAAGAAATTATGTAAAATTCTTAATCAATCACTCCAAATCTTCACAAATCTCAATATTAATCTTCAATTTTTTCTAGAATAATCTTCAATGTTCCCTGTTTCTAGCGCCATTATGTAGTTGCAGGAAATCCTACACTACACCCCTCATATGATTTCATTAACATTCAACTCATTTTAGATTAACAATCTTAATTTTATTGATGAATATTTGAAAAATCTTACTAGAAAAGATAAAGGAATTGAGAATAACCATTGCTCTAGATTTTCTCTCTCTTATTTACTTGTTTCTTACTCAAAAAATGATTTCTCCTTTCCTTTACAACTGAGCGACTATTTATAGGGAAGTATATAGTGGATGACAACTAATCTGTCTTTTATTTTCGGATATGTCTTGCGACATTCTCGCAACCTTACAAATGTTAATCTCGCAAACTCTCTTATTTTCGCAGAATCATCACATTTTTTTCATGATTTTAGCTGACGTCGTTTATTATGTCATTTCTGAAATTGTTCTGCGGCGCTGTTGTGTTGTGTTGTTGATAATTTCGCTGAGGCATTATTGCTGCGAGATTCTGATCCTACAGAGTGGATGTCTTGGCTACGGAGAGTTGCAGGTTGAGCGCTGGTGTTCCTCGTGCTGGCGCGCTGCTGGTTTGGTCATGGAGGTTGGTGCCATGGAGCGTTGGCGCTGCGGGACCAACTGCCTTCTTCCGTGCATGGTCCAAAAGGAAAACCCTCCTCTACTCGAATTCCAAAAGCCATATGCATATAAAAGGGCGTGCTAACTTCCTCCCCTCTTATTATTCGCTCGTCTTCTTCTTGTCTTCGTTTGCAGCAGCTCGATCATAGGTGTGCCAATCGTCAACGACAAGGTAAGTTCATCTTGTCTTTGTATTTTAGTTGTGAGTGTAATATCCATGAGTAGTTGATAAAACTTGGACATTTAGCTCGGTGTGAATGACTTCTTTCTTAGCGGCGTCAACGGCAACAAAGCAACCTCCAATAGTTATAATCAGCATCAAGGCGAGCCAGGAGAACTCAAGGTAGGTGTTGTTTTATATTTTTACGCATGTAGCCACCCAACAGTACCATCGATCTTCTCCAGAATGTGTAATAAGATTCTGACTCCAGAAGAATGAGCATCTAACTTCTCCAGTGGATTTTCAAAATTTACCAAATTCCATTGCACTCCTGGGATGGACGAATGAAATATATTCTCAGCAATGATCATGTCAGGGATAATCTTGGAGAGTGTAGATGCGTTGTAGATCCGTCCTTGACTTTAAGTTATTTGGTGTCTGGACTATTGAGCCGGTGTATGGAAGGCTTATTCTTTCCTTTCTGATTGAGATGATGATATATTGTGGATGCTTGTACGGTCGAAATATTCCGGAGCCGTTGGGTGAAGTAGACGAGCTGAGAGGCGTTCCGTTGTCGACGTGCTGCTATAAAGTCTTCAAGGACTTCATTCCAAGCGGCATCCTTTGAACCATCTTCTGAATCTTGGACTACTGTATCGAATGAGATGCGTGAGCAGTCCCCAGTTCCACTTTTGTCTGGTCATAGATCCGATGGCGTGGACAGATATGTGAATATTTCTGCGGCGTACTTTTGGAGTCTTTGATACAGTGTATGGCTTCATGTTGAGAAATTCTTGCGGCTCTTAAAGCTTCGACAGTGACGATGTTGATATCAGAAATAACCTGGTTGAGGTAAGTGAAGGCATCCCATGCTAGTAGTCCCCATGTATAATTATCCTGAGCCTATTTTCTCGTGGAAGATGTGCTTCTACTGCATTCGCTGGTAGGGTGGTGACTGTGTTTAAACTTCTAAACCTGAAGGAGGCTTCAGTCCCTAAGTGTAGCCTACTTTGATTGTATCACCTTGAATCCACCCCTATGTGATTTGATACAAGCTTATTGTACTCTCCTGGATGCGATGCTGGGATGCTTGGAACATCACATAGACGAAATATACTGGATAACGAAGAGGTAGGAGTGAAAGAGTTATGTTGTTAATCGTGGCTCCTCATGTTTCTTCAAGAAAAACATTTCAACCGCGTCTATGGAGTTATCTCATGAATCTTTGGTTGTTGTCGGGGATGGACTGCGATGAACAGTCCCCAGTCGCACTTCTCTTTAGTTATTGAAGTTGTTTTCTCTGAGTAGGCTTGGGATCCGTCGCGGCCTCGTAAAGTGTTGCAGGCGCCTTCCAGACAGAGAGGTGGTGATATCCTTACGCTACACCTTTGAAGAGTAGATTACCTTGTCGTGACTATGACTTTTTGGTTGACCGTGTCTTCTGAGCTTTGACAGTGAAGGGATTCCGTGTAGACCCTCAGTCCCCAGTGTGGTTTACATGTTTCTATCTTGTATGGCCGGTGGGTTGACCCTGATAAATATATCACCATCGTGCATCCGTACTGGTGACTCTATTACTTCTTCCATGTGAAACTACAATATGGAGAAGTACGGATTACATTTGTAGTGGTTGTTGTTGTGGTGAATCTCTGGTTAGTATCAACAAACGAGAAACAAAGGTTCTTGGCAGCAACTGTGATCAGAAGAGACTATATTGTCATGGGAAAAAAATAGGTTGGCTGGAATTGCATGGACGTCCATGGAAGCAAATGGATTGGCTTGGCTGGATGCGACCTCGATCTTTGACAGGGAGGAGTGTGGCGGCTACGACACGATATTTGACAGGAAGGAGTGGCGGCTACGGGCACGAACCTTGGCAGGAAGGAGTGGCGGCCGCGGCACGAACCTTGGAAAGAAGGAGTGGCGTGGAGGACATAGCCATCGTAAGGTTATTTCTTCTTATCCTTCTCTTTTCTTATTTCGGTGAAGTAGTTCTTCCATGATTCTCTACGTGCGGAAGCTTGCCTATTGTTGCTCGCCTGCGACCTTGGTGTATTGACTTGATGAAAATTTCAGATTCGTGTCTTCTTGCCAAAACGGCTGCAAACTCTTCGTCCGATATCGGAATGAGGTGATTGACCTCTCATTCTTTTGCTAAGAGGAAAATGCAACTTCTGCAAAAATAATTTATTCATTCGGAATCCGTTTGGTGGGTGAAAAGTACCTGACATCGAGAATTCAGAACTTTCCAGGAAGAATTCTGTAGGTTTTCAGCTATCGCGTAGTCGAGAGTTTCGGATTCTATATATAGCTCATTAATAGGATTGATGTGCCCTTTTAGTATGTTGTAAAAGACTTCCATACAAATCGTTTGGTATATGTATCACTCCCAAATTCTTCACCAATTAGCACCAGTTTCAATTATTCCGGAGGGTAGTGTAAAAACGTTTCTGACGGAGTTCTTGCAAAATGACCCGTAACCTTTCTAAACCACATGCTATGTCCGTGGGTGACGCTGCTGATGCAGTGTATCTCTTTGTGAGTTATTTGTTGATGTGTTAGCACCAGCAATATACTTGGAAATCGAGGGATTCAATTCTGGATCTCTTGACGTAGTCATCGAGATGCTTGTTATTTTGCTGGAACATCCCGGTGTAGGTTCTTCTGGTAGGAAATTTGGAGAACTCTTCAGCATTACCCGCTTCCCTGGGCAAAGGAAATATGGGAAACGTGGACCCTTTTGGTGCAACAACTTCTCGAATCTTCCTCTGCGTGAAGTTATCTTGGGTGCAGATTCTTTCCTGACATGATGGTGCGGGCACCGTTATCTTCTTGAGGATGCTCTCTTGACGTGTTGGCTCCAGTAGATTTGAAGATGCCCCGGGCTTGATCTTGCTTGGGTCGTCATAATAGGCGAACCCCTTTGAATGATTTGAATATATGTCAAGCCTCCTTTTTTATTGTAAATGTACGAATTCCCAGAATTGCGCCATGGTCTGGATCTACACATTTTGCTGATGAAGTGATAGCGGATACTCCTGACCATAAAATTATAGTAGTGGTGGAATGGAGATAGACCCACGCTTTCGTGATCTCTGCAGGTGACTTTCTAAGACTCCGCTGGTGTTGAGATTTGTTGTCGACTATCTCTATACTGGAACAACGACTATGCAAATATTCCTTTTATCTCCCGGAGTGTGTACCCTGGAGACATTAATATCGTTGATAACTTTGAGGCGTTTCTTGCTTGCTCCATATAACACTTATGGTGTTGCAGTTGTGGCTGCTCCATTCAGACCTCGAGAGAAGCCATTCTGCCCTCCTAAGTAGTAATCACGTCTTCATGTGTCTTCACGCGGCTTTATGGTCCTTTCATCTGGGAGATTTACTGGTGCACATCTATCCAAGGAATTTCTAGTAGCATTGCTTGAAATAACATTTTTTGTGAAGCTTCTTAGCGAACGGAACACTGGAATTGAAATTGGCTGTTGAACCTAAATTGGGTTTAGTGATTGAATTGGATCTAAGATCCACCCTTTTGAAATTGACAAAAATGGAATGAATCCTGAGAAACTGATTTTGCAACTGAGAGATTAACCTCCCACCGCGGTCGCCAGTTGTTTTGGGGTAAAAACTGATTCTGCTGGAAATGGTAAATTTGGGTGTGCCGTCGAGAAACGAATCTAAACTCTAAACAAATGCACTACATGGGAGTATTCTAGATTCGAGAGATCAATCTGTACAATCCTGGCCTAAACAAAGAAATGGTTGTTCCAGTCTTGCTTCGGTCACAAAGTGAAGGAGAAGGGTTGATCTTAGAGAGAGAAGCGAAGAAGGTGTTGAGATCAAAATATTGAATTTTGAGGGTGTGGCTGTTTTATGACTTGTATCAGAATTTGGAATTGGCTTGTGGAATGTAAGCTATTAGTTCTTTTGGTGTTTTTCTGGATACTTGTGTTGTTGTTAACAAAAACTGTCATGTTGGTTGAAATAGGTTGAAAACCTATTTATACAAGTCATTGAGACCCCTGATCTCGTAGGAAGTGGAGACAGTTAAGTAGTGGAGAAGTGGGGTTGTGTAGAAGCGGTTTACCATCACGTTCCCATTGTGAGGGGAAAATGGTCAGCCTCACTCCCCCTATTCTCTTACTGTTATCTAACCGTCCCCTCTTTCCTGACACTTTCTTATAATAGGCGTATTGTACGCCACACGCTGTAAACCGCCAGACCAATACCCTGATGAGTATCCCCCAGTTTATGACATGTTTGATGTCTCGAGTGTTTCGTGGGAAAATGTGCAGCAAGTTGCTGAGTGGGTCTAATGTACAAGACCTAGTTATTCTGACCAATCGCACGCAATCTAGGCGGCATAATGACATAGTGGGGTCTGCATAGTGGCACAATGGAAATGTGGCGCCTGTTAGTGGCGCAATGGAAATGTGGCGCCTGTGAGTGGCACAATGGCAATGTGGCGCCTGTTAGTGGCGCAATGGCAGTGTGGCGCCTGTGAGTGGCACAATGGCAGTGTGGCGCCTGTGAGTGGCACAATGGCAGTGTGGCGCCAGTTAGTGGCACAATGGCAGTGTGGCCGCACCAGTGGCATGGTGTTGTGGCCGCGCGAGTGGCATGGTAATGTGGCCGCGCCAGTGGCATGGTGGTGTAGCTGCGACCACTATATCTTGGAATATTGGTGTTAGACCCTGGCCTAATTAGGGTTTGGAATATTAAAACCCTAACGCGCGCGGCTAGGTGGCGCGATACGGCATTGGCTGCCAATTGGCATACTAGCGCGATTTGGCAGGTTGACTGGCCAATTGGCATGGCGCCTGCGGTGATGTCTATTTGGGCGCGTTGGGGAGCGTCCAAACTTAATAAATCAAGTGGCCAAATTGTGCGTCTGTGATTGTTTTTTGGAGACTGGCTTGGGCCGTCTAGATTAGATTCCTAATGGAATTAGGCGCATCAACCCACCAACTCCCAATCTTTATTAAAAGTGTGTGTGGAGGGTTTTGAGCGATCTGATTGGTTGATGGGAGAGGGGGATAGCAATAGAAATATGGAGCGTGGCCAACGGCCACATGCGGCGCCTATTGGAGCGGATTGGCCGGTTATGTGGCGTGGCCGCGCCTCTTTCGTCATTGCTCTTTATTTTCCACAATTCCTTCTTTGTTTCTTGTTTTCTGGTAGAAATTTGTTCCTACTAGCTCCAGGGAGGATCAATTTCCTAGTTTACCTAGGTGTGGCCTCGCCCAATGGGGTTCGAGATATTTTCACAAGGCGCAAAAGACTTAATGTTTGCGAATTAGTTAGGCCGAAAACTTGAATCTTGTGAGTTACCACAAAATTGAACAAATTTTAACAAATTCTGTATGTTGACACAAAATTATTTTATTCTCAGAGATCAGTTAGCGCATCTTCTGATTGAGCATTTTCATGCAGGCCTTAATTTTGATACTCCGGGAAACTCATGCTACTCAGCTGCGAGCGAACATTAATTGTCATATCATACCAACATTAAGGGTTCAGCTGGGGACCATAGCATAGGAAAAATACTCGGCAGGCTCCGGCATTAGTGAGTAATGCAGCTAGGAGCTTTGTTAGAGCATTGCTCGGTCGAACTCGCATGCGTTTCTATCTCAAGCATGTTTGTCAATATTAGTGATAAAAACTATAAGTCTTGATTTCTAGCCTACACAGATAAAGGTCTCGGATTAGGATAGAAAGTGTAGTTGAGCTCAAGAACCTCATGGAAATCATCATACAAGACGAAGGATTACTCAAGGAACTGGTGGATCTTCATCGACTAAAAGGTATGTGGAGACTTGAACTTATCTGTCAATCAAAAGTCTATATATTCTATCTCCTACTCTTGAGACAAAAGTCGTTTTGATATATAGACTTTCATTATGCACATTTGCTATTTCGAGCCGAGTTTATCTCGCCTATCTATTTCTCGAAATATGTGTTGGTAAGCTTTCGCTTTAGCCGAATTCATCTTTACCTAGTGACGAAAGTCATGTTATGTTTCAATCACTTTGAAAATTGCTCTGGCGAAAAATGGTCTGTGAATAACGGCTATATCTGTCCTCTGAGAATGTTTCAATGATTGAAATGAGAGTTTAGATTACATAACCATTGGTAGGATATAAGCATTGCTGTGGAAACACATATATGTATAAGTCTTTATTCCTTGAACCAAAGTTTGCGAACTTTGTTGATCAAGAGAAATGGAAGTGGCATGAGCCAAGTCCGCGAACTCAGTCCAGGAACTGGCGGAAGTTCTCGACCCGAGAATTTCTGTTGGAGTTTGTGAACTCCTTCCATGAGCTTAAGTCCGCGAACCCAGTCTGCAAACTTGAGAAGGTTATATCTAAAACCGGTTGTTCTTGAACTCATGTTTATTTAAACTAAGGAATGATTTTGCAAACCGTGGCTATAAAGTTCATGAACTGATTCGAGTGAATCAAACCGTTTTTTCTTCGATTGTGTCTTGTGTAGTTACATAAGATCTAAGCAATTGAACAACTCTCTAACTAGTTCATTTGAGTCATTTGAACTAGTTATGGTGAAGAAGAATATGGTTGATGTGAAAGTAATCATATGGCTAACCATTTGGTTAACTATTGTTGAACCAACAAATGTTAATGTTTGGGTACGGTCCATAAACCTAAAATTGGACATTTCATTTGTGTGTGACAAGCTAAGTTTTCGATCTAACGGTTGAGAAATATTAGCTTGAATCTAATCAGGTTTTCATCTAACGGTGAATATTGAATGCTTTGTTACTAAGCTAACATTGATTGCAAACCCTGATTTGAAAGTGTATATAAGAGAGAACTCTAGCAACTGTGAAACCTAATCCCCACACCTTACGTGTGATACTAGTTGCATAAATAGAGTCGATTCTCCTTTAACCTTTGGTTTCTTCTTCTAAACCAAGTTAACGACTTAAAGACTTCATTGGGATTGTGAAGCCAGACCGATATTACTTTTCTTGTAGTTGTGTGATCTGATCTTGCTGTTTCTATCTTACGAGTACAATTGAAATAATTGGCTTGAGATTTTATATCTCCGATAGGCAAGATGGAAAAATAATCACAAACACTTCGTCTCATCGTTTGTGATTCCCCAATATCTTTTTTTGCTGCGTCGATTAAGATTATTGTGAGGTGATCAATAATACTAGGTTGTTCTTCGGGAATATAAGACCGGTTTATTGATTGGTTCTTGTTCACCTTGATTTATCAAAAGACGGAACAAAACTCGTAGGTATATTCGTGGGAGACGGATTTATCTATTACCGTAGACTTTTCTGTGTGATACAGATTTGTTTATTAAAGCCTTCAACTTTGGGTGGTAGAAACTCTTAGTTGTGGGTGAGATCAGCTAAGGGAATCAAGTACGTAGCATCCTACTGGGATCAGAGGCGTAAGAGCATAACTGTACCTTGGATCAGTGTGAGATTGATTGGGGTTCAACTACAGTCCACACCGAAGTTAATTTGGAGTAGGCTAGTGTCTGTAGCGGCTTAATACAGTGTGTGTTCAATCTGGACTAGGTCCCGCGGTTTTTATGCATTTGCGGTTTCCTCGTTAACAAAATTCTGGTGTTTGTGTTATTTCTTTTCCGCATTATATTTGTTTATATAATTGAAATATCACAGGTTGTGCGTTGTTCAATCAATTAGAATATCCGACCTTTTGGTTGTTGATTTAAATTGATTGACACTTGGATATTGGTCTTTGGTACCATCCAAGTTATCTCTCTAGTATTTGATAAAGACTCACAGATTTGTATTTGCTTGAGTATATATGAAATCGATAGATTGAGATATAAACTCTTTGATATACTTTTTATCTAGATTGAGTCTGACTGTCTAGTTGATTCTCTGGAAAGTATATTGGAGTTTGTCCATACAGATTGCTAATCGAATTGTTGGGTGTGGTTGTTGTACCCCCACTTTTTCAATTGGTATCAGAGCAGTCAAACACGTTCAAGACCTTACAAGTCTGTGTTTGTAGCGATCTGACTCTATAGACAGTAGTGCTATCTCAATAAATGCACCACCAGATCCAGTGATTTCAGAATTCTCTTCCATGAATGATTTAATAAAATCTGTAGAAGAAATTCTATCTAAACCTCCACCAGGTTTAAAATCCCTTGAAGTGTTTTCAAGGCTTACGAAGAAGCTTGAGAGCTTATCTCTTGATGTTGAGTAATGCCTCCAGAAAGAGAAAGAATCTCTTGACAGGCTAAATCAAGTTATGATGAATAATATTCATGTTGAGGTTGATATTGATTTACTAATTAGTGAGAGCAATGCTCCTCCTCTGTGTAATCCAATTAGTTTTGATAAACTAAAGGAATTACAAGAGGAGTTTAAATCCCAGTTATCTGAGTGTATCACCTCAAAGCATGAATAGATTTGTTGCTCAATTCCTGATACTTCGTATCAAGATAGAGTATTGTCTTCTTTTATGAAGAATCTAGTACGTCTCTTTTTATCAAAATAGTTTCCCTTCGCAGTACTAAAAACTATCTGCAGAAACTGTTTTTTATAAGTTGGAAAACAAGAAATCAGAAACACAAATCTTTTTGGGTTCTCTTGAAGTTCGTTGATAGACTTATAAAAACAGTTCCTTGGATGTTTCTCAACACTACAAGATTTAAGAGTTGTTGGAAAGAACTCTTTCTTGGTTCCATGGTGAGCAAGACATTGTTCACCTCAACACAACTTGTTTGTGTTGAAAGTGCATCCTCACCAAGAAATGCCCTGCTATGTATACGGTGAGGGAAGCACAATAACTGGGACGCACAAATTATATTCGGTAAGGCTGTAGAATTCAATTGGACTTTTCTAAAAAGGTATGTCTATAAACTTGAGCAAGTTTTATGTTTTTATTACTTGTTTGAGTACTTATAATGATCCATGTACCTTGCTTATCGTTCATTTCTACCTAACTTGATATGTGTTTAAGGTTCTTAAATGTTTAGGTTTAAAAACATTAGTTCGGGATGTTTGGACTTCATGTGACACATACCAAGTATGCATAACATCATTTAAAACCAAAATCCAGGGGTTTAAGTTCGCAAACCCCGTCTGCATACTGCTCCAGGATACGAAAATTCGTTTGCAAACCCGTATGCATACTTGACGTCGATATTCGGTAAACTTGTTTTGGCCGTAACTTCTTCGTCCGAACTCGGATTGACCTCATTCTTTTTGAATTCTCTTCCTCTTTGAATTCACTTAAAAATGTAGATGAGAAACCTTGAATTTCGATGAGTTAAGATTGGTATTTGTCCTATCTCTTGTTTTTGAGTATTTTGCTCCGTTTCGTTGCACTTGTTCCTCTTCTCTTGAACTTGGGCACTTGGATTCTTGGAGTACTACTCTTCTAAGCTAATTTGTATCTTTTACAAGAATGTTGTTGGTGAATCACAAAGAAGGAAGTTCAAGAATGGAAAGTAGTACGCAGTGCTATGGAATTCTTGAATGTTCACAATCATCCTTTGTGAACTATGGTGCATAGTCGTTATTGAATTTGTATGTTCTTCTTTGATTAAGAAAATATTTTTATACGCCCTTGGTAGTTATTCTTGGTATAAATCCGCGCGAAAAAGATTGATTCTACCCTCTAAGGACAAATCATCTTATATATGCATTACGAGTTTGTCTTGATGCCTAGGAAACTTCTTATGAGAATTTATTCTTGTTTTTGAGAAGGATAACTAGAGTTTGGAATAGCCATTATTGTGATTACACATATCTATGTCCAACGTTTTCATCTTCATGTTTTTAGATTTATTGGTTTAAATTCTAAATTTGTTTGGAAGATGAATTTTTATAGTATTAATCTTTATGGTTTTATATATTGCAATATTGTTATGGGATATGTGTGTTTGCGTCCGTGAACTATGACTATCCCATACCTTATCAAAAGTAAAGTCTTTCGTACGTCGATATGCATGTATTGATAAAATAATGAATAGACTTTTGACAAATACAAAAGTTAAGCCTATTATGTCAATTATTGATGGAAGATAGGTTAAAATCTTTTGTTTGCAAGGATTATGTCTATTGAATGTCGTTATGCGAATAGTGATGGAAAATAAAATGAATCCTTGTGTATTCCGCAGTAATTGATCTTCCCTGATTCATATTTTATGTATTACTATAAGGCTCCGTAAAGTGTCTTATGTTGAGCGTTGAACGACCAAGTTGATTATTTTCATGATTAGCTATGTTGTTGTTCCGTAAGGTACTTTATGTCGAGCATGTTCAACTAAATTAATCATCTTGTTTGGTTATTTGGTTGTTGCTCCGTAAGTTTTCTTATGTCGAGCACGGCCAATTAAATTGATTACTTTTGTGATTAGTTTGATTGTGTATTTCGAATAGATTAATTATGGATTCTCTTGTGATTAATCTAATTGTATATTTTGAGTCTCCATAAGTTCACTTATGTTGAGCATTTGTCGATTAAATTAATCATGGGTTCTCTTGTGGTTAGTTTAATTGAATATTTTTGGATTCAAATTCATACTTGTATGTGATTTGTTTTGTCCAAAGAAATCCTTCTTTTCCTTCGAAATTAAGGTCGCTCTTGTTGTTCTCTCGGGAATGACATTTAATTGGGGAGAGTTATTTTGAACTTGCGCTTGATTGCCATATCTTTGTGGGGAGTGTGGTTGTGGAATATTATAGGGGTTATGTTGTATATTTATAAACTCCTTGGTGAATGCATTTAGCTTCGGCTTTATGATTGTATCTAAAGAACAAGTTGATGTTTTTGCTTTCTTTTGGTCAAGAAATGTCTCTTTCAGAAATTTCATTAGGATCCCGTTCTTGTACCTTTGCCAATTTTATTGACAAAAAGGGGGAGAATTAATATGTAGTTCACACTACAAATACATATGGTTTTCGGATCATTATGTAAGGGGGAGTGGTTTCCATGTGAGATGGAGTATTGACTAAGGGGGAGTGATACATATCACCATAGTATTGTTGTTGAAGTTGTGATACAATTGGACTTTGACGTTGTGTAATGATACTATGGCACTGTATAACAATGATTGAGAACTATTGTTTTCTTATTGTTATAGCTACGTATTTTCAACAACGATGATGCTAAACTTATAACCTTTGGGATCATTGGAGTACTTGGAAGTGACGAAGATTTCGAGTAATATTGAAGATTAGGCATGTGGAATAGGAGCTACAAAAGTTAATTTATTTATTTTTTGTATTCCATATGTATTAATAGTTTTGCCACTAAAATTGACAAAGGGGGAGATTGTTAGAGCATTGCTCGGTCGAACTCGCATGCGTTGCTATCTCAAGCATGTTTTTCAATGTTAGTGATCAAAACTACAAGTCTTGATTTCTAGACTACATAGCTAAAGGTCTAGGAATAGGATAGAAAGTGTAGTTGAGATCAAGAACTCCATGGCAATCATCATGCAAGACAAAGGACTACTCAAGGAACTGATGGATCTTCATCGACTAAAAGGTATGTGGAGACTTGAACTTATCTGTCACTGAAAATTCTATCTATTCTATCTCCTACTCTTGAGACAAAAGTCGTTTTGATATATAGACTTTCATTATGCACGTTTGCTATTTCGAGCCGAGTTTATCTCGCCTATCTATTTCTCGAAATATGTGTTGGTAAGCTTTCGCTTTAGACGAATTCATCTTTACCTAGTGACGAAAGTCATGTTATGTTCCAATCACTTTGAAAATTGCTCTGACGAAAAATGGTTTGTGAATAACGGCTATATCCGTCCTCTGAGAATGTTTCAATGATTGAAATGAGAGTTTAGATTACATAACCATTGGTAGGATATAAGCATTATTGTGGAAACACATATATGTATAAGTCTTTATTCCTTGAACCAAAGTTTGCGAACTTTGTTGATCAAGAGAAATGGAAGTGGCGTGAGCCAAGTCCGCGAACTCAGTCCGGGAACTGGCGGAAGTTCTCGACCCGAGAATTTCTGTTGGAGTTTGTGAACTCCTTCCATGAGCTTAAGTCCGCGAACCCAGTCCGCGAACTTCAGAAGGTTATATCTAAAACCGGTTGTTCTTGAACTCATGTTTATTTAAACTAAGGAATGCTTTTGCAAACCGTGTCTATAAAGTTCATGAACTGATTCGAGTGAATCAAACCATTTTTGCTTCGATTGTGTCTTGTGTAGTTACATAAGATCTAAGCAATTGAACAACTCTCTAACTAGTTCATTTGAGTCATTTGAACTAGTTATGGTGAAGAAGAATATGGTTGATATGAAAGTAACCATATGGCTAACCATTTGGTTAACTATTGTTGAACCAACAAATGTTAATGTTTGGGTACGGTTCATAAACCTAAAATTGGACATTTCATTTGTGTGTGACAAGCTAAGTTTTCGATCTAACGGTTGAGAAATATTAGCTTGAATCTAATCAGGTTTTCATCTAATGGTAAATATTGAATGTTTTGTTACTAAGCTAACATTGATTGCAAACCCTGATTTGAAAGTGTATATAAGAGAGAACTCTAGCAACTGGGAAACCTAATCCCCAAACCTTACGTGTGATACTAGTTGCATAGATAGAGTCGATTCTCCTTTAACCTTTGGTTTCTTCTTCTAAACCAGGTTAACGACTTAAAGACTTCATTGGGATTGTGAAGCCAGACCAATATTACTTTTCTTGTAGTTGTGTAATCTGATCTTGCTGTTTCTATCGTACGAGTACAATTGAAATAATTGGCTTGATATTTTATATCTCCGATGGGCAAGATAGAAAAGTAATCACAATCACTTCATCTCATCGTTTGTGATTCCACAATATCTTTTTTTGCTGCGTCGATTAAGATTATTGTGAGGTGATCAATAATACTAGGTTGTTCTTCGGGAATATAAGACCGGTTTATTGATTGGTTCTTGTTCACCTTGATTTATCAAAAGACAGAACAAAACTCGTAGGTATATTCGTGGGAGACAGATTTATCTATTACCGTAGACTTTTCTGTGTGATACAGATTTGTTTATTAAAGCCTTCAACTTTAGGTCGTAGCAACTCTTAGTTGTGGGTGAGATCAGCTAAGGGAATCAAGTACGTAGCATCCTACTGGGATCAGAGGCGTAGGAGCATAACTGTACCTTGGATCAGTGTGAGATTGATTGGGGTTCAACTACAGTCCAGACCGAAGTTAATTTGGAGTAGGCTAGTGTCTGTAGCGACTTAACATAGTGTGTGTTCAATCTGGACTATGTCCCGCGGTTTTTATGCATTTGCGGTTTCCTCGTTAACAAAATTCTGGTGTTTGTGTTATTTCTTTTCCGCATTATATTTGTTTATATAATTGAAATATCACAGGTTGTGCGTTGTTCAATCAATTAGAATATCCGACCTTTTGGTTGTTGATTTAAATTGATTGACACTTGGATATTGGTCTTTGGTACCATCCAAGTTATCTCTCTAGTATTTGATAAAGACTCGCAGATTTCTATTTGCTTGAGTATATATCAAATCGATAGATTGAGATATAAACTCTTTGATATACTTTTTATCTAGGTTAAGTCTGACTGTCTAGTTGATTCTCTGGAAAGTGTATTGGAGTTTGTCCATACAGATTGCTAATCGAATTGTTGGGTGTTGTTGTTGTACCCCCGCTTTTTCAATTGGTATCAGAGCAGTCAAACACGTTCAAGACCTTACAAGTCTGTGTTTGTAGCGATATGACTCTATGGACAGTAGTGCTATCTCAATAAAAATGCACCACTAGATCCAGGGATTTCAGAATTATCTTCCATGACTGATTTAATAAAATCTGTAGAAGAAATTCTATCTAAACCTCCACCAGGTTTAAAATCCCTTGAAGTGTTTTCAAGGCTTGCGAAGAAGCTTGAGAGCTTATCTCTTGATGTTGAGTAATACCTCCAGAAAGAGCAAGAATCTCTTGACAGGATAAATCAAGTTATGATGAATAATATTCATGTTGAGGTTGATATTGATTTACTAATTAGTGAGAGCAATGCTCCTCCTCTGCGTAATCCAATTAGTTGTGATAAACTAAAGGAATTACAAGAGGAGTTTAAATCTCAGTTATCTGAGTGTATCACCTCAAAGCATGAATTGATTTGTTGCTCAATTCCTGATACTTCCTATCAAGATAGACAATATGAAGAATCTAGGACGTCTCTTTTTATCAAAATAGTTTCCCTGCGCAGTACTAAAAACTATCTGCAGAAACTATTTTTTATAAGTTGGAAAACAAGAAATCAGAAACACAAATCTTTTTGGGTTATCTTGAAGTTCTTTGATAGACTTATAAAAACAGTTCCTTGGATGTTTCTTTGATTGCAAACCCTGATTTGAAAGTGTATATAAGAGAGAACTCTAGCAACTGGGAAACCTAATCCCCACACCTTACGTATGATACTAGTTGCATAGATAGAGTCGATTCTCCTTTAACCTTTGGTTTCTTCTTCTAAACCAGGTTAACGACTTAAAGACTTCATTGGGATTATGAAGCCAGACCGATACTACTTTTCTTGTACTTGTGTGATCTGATCTTGTTGTTTCTATCGTTACGAGTACAAGTGAAATAATTGGTTTGAGATTTTATATCTTCGATAGGCAAGATAAAAAGTAATCACAAACAAACTTCGTCTCATCGTTTGTGATTCCGTGATATCTTTTTTCGCTGCGTCGATTAAGATTATTGTGAGGTGATTAATAATACTACGCTGTTCTTCGGGAATATAAGTCTGGTATTATTGATTGGTTCTTTTTCACCTTGATTTATCAAAAGACGGAACAAAACTCGTAGGTATATTCATGGGCGAAGTATTTATCTATCATCGTAGACTTTTCTGTGTGATACAGATTTGTTTATTAAAGTTTTCGACTTTGGGTCGTAGTAACTCTTAGTTGTGGGTGAGATCAGCTAAGGGAATCAAGTGCGCAGTATCCTGCTGGGATCATAGGCGTAGGAGCACAACTGTACCTTGGATCGTGTGAGATTGATTGGGGTTCAACTACAGTCAAGACCGAAGTTAGTTTGGAGTAGGCTAGTGTCTGTAGCGTCTTGTGTGTGTTCAATCTGGACTAGGTCCCGGGGTTTTTCTGCATTTGCGGTTTCCTCGTTAACAAAATTCTAGTGTCTGTGTTATTTCTTTTCCACATTATATTTTTTTATATAATTGAAATATCACAGGTTGTGTGTTTTTCAATCAATTAGAATATTCGACCTTTTGGTTGTTGATTTAAATTGATTGATACTTGGATATTGGTCTTCGGTACCATCCAAGTTATCTCTCTATTATTTGATAAAGACTCGCAGATTTCTATTTGCCTGAGTATATATATCAAATCGAGAGATTGAGATATAAACTCTTTGATATACTTTTTATCTATATTGAGTCTGACTGTCTAGTTGATTCTCTAGAAAGTATATTGGAGTTTGTCCATACAGATTGCTAATCGAATTGTTGAGTGTGGTTGTTGTAACCCCGCTTTTTCAAGCTTATATAATCATTAGGCTCTATACTAGTGAACAATTCATCTAAGAGCTTTAGTTTCAAAATAATATGAAGAGAGACATAGGCACTCATCAGATTTTGATATATTCTCCAGATTCCCTGCGGAATATAGATATATCAAGGTCTACTACTTCTGATGTCGGGTTAGGTAGACAAACTTTTACAGTTTTCGCCCTAAGCTAAAACCACCATCAACACCTGTGTATCTCGAAAGGATGTTCTAGGAGTCTGTCGAAAGGGCCCGGAGGCAGAATAACCAGCATATCTCGCGTGGATGTCCTAGGAGTTATTTGGATGCCTTAGTAAGTTGAGTCAGAGCCTAGAGCATACATGACCAGTGTAACTCGCGATGATGTACTAGGAATCAGTTCTTGATCTCAAATAGGGTGAGTCGTGCTTACTTGTAACATGTGATAGACACATTTTTGTGTCTATGTTGTCCTCAATTTTCTGTATTGTTGGTACTCGATTTTGTACTTATTATGGTGTTTTATGTGTTTGTAGGTATTTTTGGGAAATAAACATTTTCGGAAAATTCGTCTCAAAAGTTGTTAAAGGCACCCCGGAGGACAACTGCTAAATGGACCCTAGTTTTGGATAAGGGGCACCTTCTTTATTATTTGCATCCCATGGAGCCAACTACTAACCGTACCCATCAGTGGTTAAGTGGAAACCTTCTTCTTACTCGTGAAGAATTCTTTTGGCGGGAAAATGATTTTTGAAAACACGAGTTCTGCTGTTTTGGATTTGGAGAATTTATACGGAGATTAAGTCACTGCAATCAATTGGACAGATCCTGTTACACTTAAACAGGTCTGGTAAGTCTATTAAAACCGATAAACCTGGGCCACATCGTCGGATAGAAGAAAACAGGGAGTACGTGTACGAGAGGACATTCTCCATTAAACCCGAGCAGATTTGGTGAGATTTTCTTAGCGTATTTGTTTGAGAACGAGTTGTCATGGTCAATAAAAGGTGTTAGTTGCTTTAGGTTCGATAATTAAGGGGTGATTCTTAGGTTGGAATAAAACAGGGCAAGTATTCCCCCGTTGAAGATATCTCGGGATATTTTGGGATATAGTTGGTTGTGGCGTGTGTGTGAAAGGTGTTTGACTCGATATAAGGACGTGTAGGATCGTGCTGAAGTTTGCAAGATGTTGTTGACGCGTGAAGAAGAAGAAATTAAGGAAATTATTCTCGTGACTTATACAGAATTCATTACGAGAAGATTTGGAGTTATGAGGGGAGATTCTTGGTCCTGTCGAGTATATATAGGGTAATGGTGAAGCAGAGATGGCTATGGAGTGATTGGGGTCGAGAACATAACGAAGAACAAGAAGTTACAGAGCTTTCTGCACCTGCAAGAAGAGAAGAAGACGAAGAACAATAAGCTGCCAAAGCCTGTCGTTAATAAACCGTGGTTTATTCACGGTTTTGCAACAGTTGCAACAACAGAAAAACAGTGACAACAACACTATTCTTTTATTGTATACTGTAACATCTACTTTGCAACAGATTCTTAGAAGTGTACTTGTAATAGTAGATCTTTGACGCCCATAAAGCGTTTCAAACTTCTGTTTTATTAGTTTTCTTCAATAAAAACACCATTTGAGCTATGAATTATATTTTTGAGTGTGTTTTCATCATGAGAAGCTAAACCCCACCACTGGGACGACGTAGGAAGCCAATTTTCATGAATGTGATAATTCTATCAGTTCTTTTTATGACTATTTGCACTAGTATTTAATTGAATTATGATTATCATTGAATGGTTGCGATTTCAATTGATGGGTCATGCTTACCTTGAATGTTTTGATGTCCCATGTTGTAGATTTACATCCATTACTTTCGAAATCTACATTAGGCAACGAATTAGAGTCAATGAACCTTTATCTTATGAGCTCTTATTGTTTAGAATTGATATTTGAACTGCATGAAATTGAAGTTTGTTGGAATCCCGAGTCCCGATCATCTCTTCATCCTGTGACCATATTTTGTATATATTTTCTTTATTTTTATTATTTTTGTTTAATAAATCTGAAATCAATCTCATCAAGTCCGAGTGAACAACAACCATATTTACCACTGTACAAAATCCGATCAACATGCATATCTCTGTTCTGGGTCGTAAGTTCGTCGGGGACGTTTTTACGCATCTACTGAGCCTACATGACCAGCAGTATCTCGTTGAGGATGTATACTAGGAATCATGACATCACAATCAGCTCCGTCTCGCGAAGACATGCTAGAATTGTGGCTGTTATGGTTCATAAGTCTATTGGGGACGTTTTACGCTCTACAGAATCTACGTGACCAGCAGTATCTCGTCGAGGATGTGTGCTAGGAGTCACGACATCACGACTAGCAGTGTCTCGCGGGGACGTATACTAGAAATCGTGGCTATGGGTGCCTTGAGGACCAAGGACTTAATCTCTCCCGTGAGAGTTGAGTTTTGTCTATGGTCCTGAAATGATGCTTTTGCCCCTTGTCCAAATTTCACCATCTCCAGATACTTTCCCTTCCTCTAAAACATACAAAGAAATCACGAATAATTTCACAATCCATAACATAAATTAACCTTAAAACTTCATTTACAACAATTTATAAATAAATTCAAAGGATCCATTGTTTTCCAATTATTATTCAAGTCCTTTTAACATATGTGATCACGGTACGAAAATCTTGGTTCGTACTCACACATCTCGTTATCCGGCATGGCCACCAACGATGGTTAGGAACATAAGTTCCTACATGGGGATTATTACCCATGTAACTCGCGGGGATCACTACCTGTCGTTAACATGGATCTAAGTTCCATTTAACGAAAAAAAAAAGTGAACTCATCCTTTTGTAAACCATTTTTACAATTAACTTAAACAATTTTCCCATCTCAGTTTCAAGGTCATGCATATTAGCAAAACAACAATTATGATTTATCAAATAGAATTCCAAATAAAATAAAAGATGAATACATCGTTTCTAATACATGAAATCACAAATAAATATGATGAGAAGATGGGTTAGTAAGCCCGTCTTAATTTTAGTTTAGCATCTCATAATTGAAAACTCCAATGAAACCCATAAATCACGCCATAGAACAACATGTTTCTTCCATTCCATAAGCTACACTAAATATTTATATGTTATTTATTTGGGTGGGGGTGGGGGGATGGGAGGGGAGTTAAGCAACTCCCAAATGCAAAAACCAACTAAGTAGTCTCACATTAGCTCTTCCTCTATAATCATCACCAAGAAGACTAGAAGTGGCATTGGGAGGATGAGAAAACCACACCCGCTCAATTTCCTTAGTTGCACTAGCTTTTGCAAGGTAGTCTGTAACATAATTCACCTCTCTTTATCTCTGAGCTATGACAATGTTGTCAAAGATTCGCATAAGATCTTCAAAATCCTTGATCAATCCTCTCATAATCCATGGTGTATTCGTCTCTCTCTTGCATAATTGAACAACATATGTGGAATCTGTTTTTACTTTAATTCTTTTTATGCTAATCTCCCTTGCCAACTTTAATCCATATCTTATATCCTACACCTCCGCTAAATTGTTATCATTCTTGTAGATATGTTTAGAAAAACATGCTTGGAAGACACCATCTTATCCTCTTATAACTCCATCGACACCTGCATCCTTGACATTATTTGAGGCAACATCACAATTTAGTTTGCTAAACCCTTTCCCAGGATAGATCCATGGAACAGTAATCTCCACAGTCCTAGCCTCTCGTTTCTCAATTTTACCGCAAGCATTGAGAAACTCCTTTCAGATTTTTATGGCTATAGCAAGGATCTTTGATGGAAGGAACACCTTGATAGAGCATAGCTCGGTCAACCTCGCATGCGTTGCTATCTCAAACATGTTTTTCAATGTTAGTGATCAAAACTATGAGTCTTGATTTCTAGCCTACAAAGCTAAGTCTCGTACTAGGATAGAAGTGTAGTTGAGCTCAAGGACTTCATGGCGATTCATCATACAACAACGAAGATCTATACAAGGAACCGTGGAACTTCATCAACAAAAAGGTATGTGGAGACTTGAACTTATCTATCACTCAAAAGTCTATCTATTCTATCTTCTACTTCTTATGAGACAAAAGTCGTATGCTATATAGACTAGATCATACATTTTTGACATTTCGAGCTGAGCATTCATTGCTTATCCTTTATCTCGAAATCGTGTGTTGGTAAAGCGTTTCGATTTGATCAAGTTTATCTTCACCTAGTGACGAAAGTCATGAAAAGTTTCAATCACTTTGAGAATTGCTCTGACGTGAATCGGTCTGTGAATAACAGCTACATAGAGTCTTCTGAGAATGTTTCAATAATTGAAATGAGAGTTTAGATTACATAACCATGTATTCCTTGAACCAAAATTTTTGGACTTTGTTGATTAAGAGAAATCGGGAGGATTGTGGAATTGGCTTGCCAAGTCCGCGAACCCAGTCCGCAAACTCAGTCCGCGAACTGTCAGAAGTTATCGACCGAGAATTTCTGCTGGATTTTCCAAAACTCGTTTGTGTGCTAAGTCCGCGAACTGGCGGACATTCTCTTTCCGAGAATTTCGGCTGAGTTTGGAAAACTCAACCGATTAACTTAAGTCCGCGAACTTGTTTGTGAACTTAAGAGGTTATGATCTAAAGATGTGCTCTGAACATGAAACATTAAATTACTAAGGAATGCTTTATGCAAACCGTGGTTATAATGTTCATGAGACGATTCAATCGAATCGAATCATCTTTGTTTGAGTCAATTGAACTAGTTATGGTGAAGAAGAACAAGGTTAATATGAAATGCTCATATGGTGAACCTTTTGGGTTACTATGTTGAACCAACATACACGTACACGTTTGAGCATGGTTTTCACGAACCCAGTAAACGTTTACCAAAGTGTGTGTGACAAGATAAGTTTTCGATCTAACGGTTGGGAAATATTAGCTTGAATCTAAATCAGGTTTTCATCTAACGGTGAATAAGGATTGCTTTGTACCTAAGGAAAAACCCTGATTTGAAGGCTATATAAAGGAGACCTCTAGCATTGTGCAAAACTAATCCCCACACGTCCGTGTGCTACTAGTGCGCCCGTTAGAGTCGATCTCCATTAACCTTTGCTTTTCTTCTCTAAAATCATGTTTACGACTTAAAGACTTCATTGGGATTGTGAATCCAGACCGATACTACTTTTATTGTAGTTCTTGCATCTTCTATCACACGAGTACAATCGATTAATTGGCTTGATATCGTGAGAGTTCTCCGATAGGCAAGATAAAGAAGTCACAAACATCTTCGTCTCACTGTTTGTGATTCCTCGACAATCCGCTTGTGTAGTCAGGAAGGATTGTAGAGAGGTGATTGATTAATCTAGGCTGTTCTTCGGGAATATAAGACCTGATTATCAATTGGTTCTTGTTCACCTTGATTTTATATCAAAAGACAGAACAAAAACTAGGATTTATCTGTGGGGGATAGATTTATCCTTTGATAGACTTTTCTGTGTGAGACAGATCTGTTAATTATCCAGTCTGTGATTTTGGGTTGCAGCAACTCTTGGTTGTGGGTGAGATCAGCTAAGGTAATCAAGTGTGTAGTATCCTGCTGGGGTCAGAGGCGTAGGAGTACAACTGTACCTTGGATTGGTGGGAGACTGATTTGGGTTCAACTATAGTCCAGTCCGAAGTTAGTTTGCAGTAGGCTAGTGTCTGTAGCGGCTTAATACAGTGTGTATTCAATCTGGACTAGGTCCCGGGGTTTTTCTGCATTTGCGGTTTCCTCGTTAACAAAATTTCTGGTGTCTGTGTTATTTCTTTTCCGCATTATATTTTATATAATTGAAATAATACAGGTTGTGCGTTCGTGATCATCAATTGGAAATCCAACCTTTGGTCGTTGATTGATATTGATTGATCCTTGGACATTGGTCTTTGATACCGTCCAAGTTATTCCTTGAATTTGATAAAGACTCGCTATTGTTTTTAGCTTGAGTAAAAATCAAATCAAGAGAGAGATATTAACTCCTTGAGATACTTTTATCTAGATTGAGTCTGACTGTCTAGTTGATTCTCTAGTAAAGTATTTCGGAGTTAGTCCATACAGATTGCTAATCGAAATATTGGGTGGTGTTGTTAGATCCCCACTGTTTCACACCTTCTTGTTGAAAATCCAACCTTTCCTTCCAATCCAAATATGCCACAAAATGAAAGGAAATATATTCTGCCAATCCACTCCACCAATCTTCCCTGCAAACCTGCAGAATTTTTCAAAATTATAGGATTCATGTAATCCAAATTAGGCTGAAACCAATTCGATCTCTAATCTTCTTCCATAGAGGCCCCACAACACTGCAACCAAAAAACATATGGTAAGTAGTTTCAAAATCCTTATTACAAAGACTGCAACCTGGATGAATACTGATATGTGTCTGATAGAGAGACTAATTAAGATTGAGTCTGTTATGGCACAATAACCACATGAAATATTTAATTTTATGTGGGAAATTAAATCTCCACAGGAACCTCCAAATATTTGATAGGCCTCTCTAACAGTTACCTCCCCAGTTTTGCTATATGACCAGAAGAGTTGGTCACCACAATCCATACTACCAATAGATATGGCCTTAATTTTCTCAGTTACCTGGTCAGAAATAAACCTATCAATGGCAGTCAGATCCCACGTCCTCGCTTCAGAAATTATAATATCCCTAACCATCAAATCAGGTATGTTCTGGTTAGAAACAACAGCACTAACATAAAAAGGAAGATTTGTTACCCACGAGTCATTCCACACACTCACACTACCCTCATTCCCAATACTCCACTTAAGAAAAGACTTCATTGAATCTTTTCCTTGAAGGATACTCCTCCAACTCACTGACACCTTTTCTTTAGAGCACAAGTCCAAAAACTAGTATCAGGGTAATACTTTGCTTTAAGTAACTTTTTAGTGACTTCATAATTAGTGTTTGAAGAGACACTCCATGTCATTTTGGAAAGTAAAGCTAAATTGTTAATCTCTAAGTCCCTCACACCCAAACCTCCAAAATCCAGGGGTCTACAAACTTTATCCCAACTAATCTTGTTCCAACTCCTCTTATCCTTGTCACTTCCCCACAAAAAAATTGCTATTATACCTTTCTAACTTAGAAGTCAAACTTTTAGGAAGTTTAAGCATGTTCATAATATGATTAGAGATGGGATCTAAAATATATTTTATCAAAGTTGTTCTACCAGCTACATTCAAAGTTTTTGACTTCCAACCTAGTAATCTATTAGCTATCTTTTCAGCAATATGCGGATACATATTTGAACTAATCCTATCCCATTTCAAATCCTTAACCGAAATTCATCAAGTATGAACAAAATGTTCATTAAGCTTCGTCATTATATTTCGAGAACTAATTACCAAGATAAACTTGACTCGAAATTCTTGTATTTGCATGATAGTCTAATTAGTTATGCGAAATTGTCTCAAATGATAGAAAAGTGAATATAACTTGAGAAACATGTAGTTCAGTCTTCACTTACCTTTTGTTGATGAAGTTCTCCAAAAGCTTCGGCTGATCTTCTCCTTTAAACGGTAGAACGCAATGATAACTGTCGTGATCCACTGTTTCTCAACTACATTTATATCCTCGTCCGAGACTTAACTAGTTGTAGACTAGAAATCAAGATATAGTTTTAACAATTAAATTTGACAACAAGCTTGAGATAACAACACTTGTGAGTTCGACCGAGAAATGCTCTAACACTAAGCGACTGGAGATCCCATGGTGTAGGTTCAAAAGGGCAAACTAAGTTGTGACGTACTCGCCAGATAACACTGAAAAAGATTTTGTCTTTCCCATTCTTATGATATGAGTCAGTATTTCCTGTCACTAAGAGGTTGAGATTTTCTGTTATTGATTCTTATAGCTTAGTCTAACTAAGAAAAGTATGGTCAATTAGGAGATCACCTATATGAATGGGAATTAGGGACGCTTCTATGATTACTATAAGGCTAGGTTAATCTAGAGCACTTCATCTAGAGCCGAAATGAACACGACCGAGAATTTGACGATTATAAGGAAGTATAATGTGTGATATTTGTTATATCGATTTACATCAACAGTTAACAGTTCAACGACATCGCGTCCACTGATTGGCTAGTAAATCCGGTAAATTTTGACTAGGTTTGGTTCAAAGCCAAAAGCTACCATTTACCGATGCATTATGTTTTCTGCTTGTGCTTTTAAAATTTTGTAGGTTTTGTTGAGTCCGTATTTTCACTCATGTGGGGGATTGTTGGAATTTCGAGTTTGAAAATTGTTTCCAAGATTTAAACTCCAAGAGATGTGTTTGGGTTATGCCTTTTCACCATAAGACACCTAGTCATGAATAGGTGTTATGCAGAGTCACCATTGGCCATGGTGAGTTATGTCGGTGAAAAGACACCTTGTAGAGTCATCATTGACTATATAAATCCATCTCTTAGTTTTGTTTTTGTATGGATTTTTACAAATTTTTGAGAAGAAAGAAAACATGTCTTTATATATGTCAAGAGTCAGAGTCATTAAGAGCGCAGTAATTTTCAACATTCGCTGGTCGAGTAGTATTGTAGTGCTACTTACTACAAGGCGTGATCGTTGTATCTTGGGAGACAGCATCCATAGAACCTTGAGCATCATATGCGGGGATGAATTGTCTTTAAGGAAAGAGGAATACCTCACCTCGATCAACCAAACCGATAAGTCTTTCTAACTCTTTTTTTTGTTGGTACTTTGTTTGTCGCATAAACATGATTTCCTAAAAACCTAAACCGGATATTTTTCCAACAGAACATAATATCGTCACCACCAACAAATCTTGGATTCATAACCTTAACAATTGGCTCTCCTAACTGTAATAGAAAACACATGGTTAAAAACAATCACCCTCTCATTTTTTTTATAAATTTTGTAAATTACTCAGCGTATTTAAAGACAATTAGAAAAAGAGTTCATCTTCAACAAAGGGGATTTAGGGCATCCGGGTTTTTCGTTCATATATACAAGATTAAGAGCTAATCACTCCTTTTGTTTTTGGAGCATCTCTTGTTATAGAAGACAAACATTCAAAATGGTCGGAATTGATTCCGGATTATACCATTTTTTTCTCTCTACTTTTCATACAAAAATTGGGTACCTTTGCGGTATTTTGCTCTTTCTCTTCGCGAATTACATGTAATTGGTATCTTTATTTGTATTTGGGTTTTAAGTTTCTTGTATTTTGATGTTCTTTTTCTTGTAAATAATCATGTAATCACATTTTTGAATTGAATGAAATGTGGTCTGATTGTGCCAAAAAAAAAAAAGTTGTATGAGAAATTTCTAATACTAAACTTATGCGAGAAAGACCATTAAAGTTGTCGCCTACTGAAAAACATAATTTAACTAGTCCCTCCGTCCCAAATTAGATGAGTTGGTTGTAATTTGCACAATTCTTAAGGCAAGGGGGAAAGAAGAGTACATTTAAGTATTTTTTACAATTATACCCTTATGGATAATAATTAGTAAAACATAAAAATGATTTATCTCTTAAACTATACCACGATTTTCCGTAAACTTTATATCGTTGAAAAGCATTTTAAAACACCTACGTAACGAATATAAACATTGCTATCAAGATTATACGTATTTCATATAGTAATAATAATCAATTAAAATGGAAATTTTAGAAGTGGAAATTTTTAAGGAACCCAGATATGTGCCCTCTCTCTACCATAAACCCATCAATAAGATGGTATATATCTCTGGCCCGAAATACTAGATTTACGTTTAGGATTAGTAGTTACAAATGAGATTTATATTTTCAAATTTTGAGTAGGACTAAATTAACCTTTATTAGTTATTTAATACTAACAAATTTATTAATTATCAGATAATTAATTCCACCATTTACACAAATTTATTAATTATCAGATAATTAATTCCACCATTTATGCCTTAGTTGTTATCCTGATTTGTTAAGAACAACATCACGTCTAATATTTATTAAATCTCCTCCGCTTAACTATCCACCATTTCCGTTACCATCTGAAACTTTTACTCCTCTATTACAGTCTTCTTTTTTTCTAACCATCGTAAACTCCATTGCTGGACCTTTTGTTCTTGATAAGAGTTCTAGGAAATTAATTAATTATTAGTAAGATATTTAAATTTTTTATTGACCCATTAATAGGTTGATATAATTATTGATCTTGCATATTCTTTTCATATGATTTTTGTATTTTTCATAAATTTTCTACCGGTGAAATATGAAATTTTCACTTTACAAAAAGTGAAAAATTCAACTTTCACTTTTACCAAAGGGAAAAATCCAATTTTCACTTTTATTCTCATGTGATAAATTTTGTTTTCATTTATTTTTTAAGTGAAAAAAATAATTATCATCTATAGTTATTAATAGTGAAAACTCTTTCCACCAATTTTGCACGGAAAATTGGATTTTTCACGAATATTTTGAGAAACTTTCACGATTTTTTTAGAAACTTAAGAAGTTGAAAGTGTAAATTTCTAAAATATTCTGTTTCTTAAAATTAAACTTATTAGGGTAAAAACTTTAAGTTTTACCGGGAGAGTAAATTTAGGGGGTTTGACAAACGAGTAATTTCAGGAGGTGTGATAAATTATGAAGAGTAAATTTAGCAAATTGATATGCCACGATTTTTTCTCAACGGTTTTACTCTTTTAGATTTAAAATTAAAAACTAATTTCCTTATTAAGATGGAAGGTTATTAAAGTAATCTATTTCTAAATAAAAATAATTATGGGTCATTGATATATGTAACTTTGTTGTCGGGTTTCTAATATAAAAAAAATAAGAAATGGGCTAGAAAAAAAGTTCTCCCTTTTAGAAATATCCCCTTCACTAAAGAGATAGCTCGTCTATTTATGGGACAAAATTTAAAACCAACTAGCTCATCTAATTTGGGACGGAGGGAGTATTTATAACAAAAGTAAAAAAAAACGCACTTAAACAACCTGGCATTTTTAGGGGTGACCCAAAAGGAATTAGGGGCGACTTTTTTATCCCCAACCTATACACTACATTAAGGGATGTCCAAAAACGCGGAGAATACGTTAATGCCCTTACATAATCGGAAGCTATACTGTACCCGATTGTAAATATCTAATCGGAAGGTTATTAACTAGATTACACTATCGATTAAGTTCGTTTATGTGCCAAACTCGTATCTGGCTTCTATAACAATCGGGAGTAACAAGATCCTCAAGAGACTACCGATTGTTAAAGCATAGAAATTAGAAATCTTTAGATTTTTGCAATGGTAAAATTTGGGGCTCCTATATAATCGGAAGAATTAAAACCTGTCTAAGCTAACGATTTGGGGATTCCCATAATCGGAAAGCTACGAGTAATAATACCTCCCGATTATGGTAGATTTCAAATTCATTAAATGAAGGATTTTAGAAGAAAACTTATTTTGGAGCAACCTATAATCGGAAGTTTATGTAATTCATATACCTTCCGACTATGACTACATCCAAAACACGGACCAAATGGTTACGGTCGGATCTGTACCCTCGAAACCTATGAAATTTGGCAGTGGCTCGATTTGGGGCTTCCTATAATCGGTAGGCATATAAGTAACAAACCCTAACGATTTTGGGCTACTCAACAATCGGTAGCTTATGATTTGGTAATGCTTACCGATTATTAACCGTTTGACAGATAAAACCAAAGTCAACCTGAATTCATTTCATTTCTTTTCAACTTCAACTTCAACTTCAACTCCTCTTCTCTTCTTTCCTTCCGATTGCAGAGAGGAAAACTCTCCCCCTCTCCTTGCTATACGTCGTTAATCGTTGAATCGAATCATCGTCGATTATTCTCTATAAAGATGAAAGAAAAGGAACCCCAGAAAGCTAAAACCAAAAACGTTTGTCGCGGTAAGGATCCGAACATTGGATTGCATGCCCGTAATAAAGAGGTTTTAACTCACGAACCCGAAGAACGCGAAGAAGATGCGGCCCCTGATGTAGGCGATACTAAACAACACCATAATCGGGGTTCTAACTCACCAATCAGAAGAACGCGAAGAAGATCCTGGAACCAAACAACACCATAATCGGGAGGTATATGTGCACCTTGACTTCCGAAATAGTAATAATCGGCAGGTTCAGTATTTATTACCCTATCGATTATTATATGTAAAAAAACTTTGTATCCTGGAACCAAACAACACCACAATCGGAATGTAAATGTGCACCTTGACTTCCGAATAATAATAATCGGTAGGTTTAGTTTTTATTACCCTCTCGATTATTCTATGTAAAAAAAATGTTTCCTGGAACCAAACAACACCATAATCGGAAAGAAAGTTGACCATAACATGACCGAATATTACAATCGGTAGGTTGTTTAACAAAATACTCTACCGATTTCGTATAATCGGCTAGTTTTTATATTAATAATACTCCGATTACGTCCATTACATAAAGTTCAAACAACCTTAACCTTACAATTTCGTCAAAAGCACCTAAATCCATACTCCTAATTGACCATAAAAGTATTAATACATATCATAACTTCCAGTGACCATAGAAATTGTCCCTCTTGATTTTGTAGCATCCTTCATGTTCAAATCGTTTCCCGTAGAGGTCCACATACCGGCGATCCGCAAGATTTCTATGAAATTACGAATGAGTAACAAGTTAGTACTAACTTTTGTTAATGTGAGTTGGAGTTACAGAGATACTTACTCGTTTTTCATACGTCCACCAAGGAAAAGTGTTCCTAACAAACCGTTCCTCATCTTCAAGTTTGTCAATCTCCTTATCGAGCGCATTCTTTCTCATCTTAATGTCATTGGATGATCTTCGAATTCGATTACCATCTAAGTCCTCAAATACCATTAAGATACGGATTCATATCTGCTCTTCGGATTCCGATTTGTGGAGCTTGTGAACACGATCATGAGCAGTTACCACAACCCACGCTCTATAAATAGCACAATCTTCTTCTTCGGCAAAAGCAATATCCATGTTTTTTGTTATGAAAATTAAAACTGAAGAGAGGAAAGAGTTTGGTGCAATTGGGGTGATAGATATGAGTTTCTTTATGTAGGTTTAGGGTCCAACGGCTCTTTTTGTTTTTCCCAAAAACTCCAACGGCTAATTTGACGAAAGTTGAATGTGGAGAAACCAATAATCGGTAGGTATTGTATTTAGCATATCTACCGATTATGGTAGCTTTCAAAATTTGAATTTGGGGAAACTTATAATCGGTAGGTTTTGTAATATATTTAACTCCCGATTAACGCTGCATCCAAAACATGAACCAAGTGGTTATGGCTGGTTGTGTACACTCAAAACCTATGGAATATGGCAAGGGTTCGATATGTGGCTCCTTATAATCGGTAGGTTGTTAAGTTGTATTCCCTTCCGATTATAGCAGGTTTCAAAATTCAATACATGAAGGATTTTAGAAAAAAATCATTTTGGGGCAACTTATAATCAGTAAGTTTTGTAATATATTTAACTCCCGATTAACGCTGCATCCAAAATACGAACCAAGTGGTTATGGTTGGGTGTGTACACTCAAAACCTATGGAATATGGCAAGGGTTCGATTTGTGGCTCCTTATAATCGGTAGGTTGTTAAGTTGTATTCCCTTCCGATTATAGCAGGTTTCAAAATTCAATACATGAAGGATTTTAGAAAAAAACTCATTTTGGGGCAACTTATAATCGGTAGGTTTTGTAATATATTTAACTCCCGATTGACGCTGCATCCAAAACACGAACCAAGTGGTTATGGCTGGCTGTGTACACTCAAAACCTATGGAATATGGCAAGGGTTCGATCTGTGGCTCCTTATAATCGGTAGGTTGTTAAGTTGTATTCCCTTCCGATTATACCAGGTTTCAAAATTCAATACATGAAGGATTTTAGAAAAAACTCATTTTGTGGCAACTTATAATTGGTAGGTTTTGTAATATATTTAACTCCCGATTGACGCTGCATCCAAAACACGAACCAAGTGGTTATGGCTGGTTGTGTAGACTCAAAACCTATGGAATATGGCAAGGGTTCGATCTGTGGCTCCTTATAATCGGTAGGTTGTTAAGTTGTATTCCCTTCTGGTGGGCCCGGGAAAGCGTATGAAAATTAAGCGAGATAAAAACGCGGGCCTACAGTAATACCGCAAGTGCACGGTCGTCGGTTGTAGCTCGTGCAAGTACGGGTCAATCCACAGAGATTGGGAGTGTTTTGAAGTTTCTAGCTAATTGGGTTCCTAAATTGCTGTTGGGATTTGAATACCCTTTGAGTAAATTGGGCTTAATGGGTTTGTTTTTAACAATAAAATGAACTGAGCTTGGGACCAGTTGGTCTTTGAAGTGTAAATGGGCTTTGGCCTTAAACTTAGGCTTGGGCTCAGTAAACTGAAATTAGCCTTGAAGGCACTGGGCTTTCACAGTGAATTGGGCCTTAGCTTTTTGGAATGAGCTGAGCTTTGGGCTCAGTTGGATGGGCCTTGGGATTAAACCTGGGCTTTTAGCCTTTGGTTTCACTGAATTGAACTTGGGCTTTGTAACTTATGAGCTTTGGAGCATCAGCAGACAGGGAACAGGCAGCAGCAGTGGAGCAGAAGCACAAGGCAGTGAAGAAGGAAAGAAGCAGTACTGCAGCAGCAAAGCTGGAGAAAACAGCAGCAACAGCAGCAGCAGTGCAAGGAAGTGAATGCAGCAGGAGAAAATAGCAAACAAAATGAACATGGAAGCAACACAGGGCAACACAGGGCAAAAGCAAAGAACAATGCAATAAGAAGCAAAGACAATGAAGAAAATTTAACAAGACAATGACTCAACAAGCAAAACAAGGCAATATAGCAAAGGGAAAGAACACAGCAACTACAAGCAGAAAACAGTGCAAGTGAACCAAGGCCTAAGCCAAGGGCAGGGGAGATGTTGAAACTGAAATGGTGACAATGCAAGGCCAAGGGAAGAATACAGGCATACAAATAGAAAGTGAAGAGAAATAGCTTGCTATGAGCACTAATTTCTCCCAATGCTCAATCAACACAATGCATCCTAAGCATACAAATGGAATGGAAAGAGAATTAGCTTGCTATGAGCACTAATTTCTCCCATTGCACAATCAAATCAATGCTTCAAAGCTCTAACCTAGCATTCCACTTCTTGACAGTGAATTAAAACAACAGTGAACTAAACATGGCACTAACAGTGAACTAACATTAAGCACAAAACTAAACATTAAACACAAAACTGACATAACAGTGAACTAACATTAAACACAAAACCAAATTGAAATTAGAAACAAACAGAAATTATAAGAACATAAATTAAATGAACATGGAATTAAACATGAAATAAAACAGAAATTGAAAATTAACTAAAATTGAAATTGAAATTTAAAATTAAACATTAACAGAACTTCACAGTCCTGGACACTGGCTAGTCCAGCATAAAGTTTTACAACAACACCCACAAGGCTATTTATACCCACAGACACAATTAGGGTTCTACCAAAAAAAATTCCCAAATTAACAGTAGACTAGGGTTTGATTTTTTTACCTAATTTGATGTAGCAACATCAAATTAAACTCGACCCATTCTTCCTCTGACTCTCCTGGTGCCTTTCCCATGCTCCTATTTCATCTCTAGGTCACCTATTTCATCAACCTCTCACGCCTAGGGTTTCATGGATGAAACGTGAGAGATTGAGGGAATAGGGGTCTAGAAAGGTAGGGAGTGATGATGTGGTGTTTGGTAGTGATTTGGTGGAGGTTAGGTGGTAGAGATGGTGGTGACATGGGTTTTCTGCAGAGGAATGGGGAGATGGGGGAGAAGGAGAGCTCGACTGTTTTGGGAAGAAGGGGGGTGTTTGGTTAGGTCATAGGGTTCGGGTGCTTGGGTGTTGGGCGGTTGTAGAAAATTGGATGAACAACAAGGATGAGCCGTGGGATGTGGAGCTGGTACGTAGATCGGACGGTGATGCGGAGGCAAGCGAGGAGCGACCGTCGGATGAAGGGATACAACGAAACGAACGGTGCTAGATTAGGTTAGGTGCTGTAGTGTAAGGCGGAGATATCAAACTTTGATGCACAGCAAGGGAGCAACCGTTGGATTCAACTACCATCTAATCTGAAGGCTTGGAATTTCAGCGCTGTGGTGCTTGGCAGAGACTTCAGATTTTGATGCTCTATGAAGGAGCGACCATCGGATGCTTCTGAGAACTGATCTGATGGCTGAGAACGGAGGCGTTTTTGTGTGTAGAAAATGAGGTTGTGCGCACCATTCTTCGCGGCTTCCTTGCGTGATTTCTCCCGGCTTTTCACTACTTTTCTGCTCTTTTTGCTCCGCAAGTCATCCAGACTTTATTTATTACCTAAAAATGCAAAATTAATTAATAAAAATATTTATTCTTGAAAACAATGAAAATACAGAATATGGGATAAAATGTAGACTTAATGCATAAAAGATGAGTTAAATGCCAACAAAAAGGGATAAATAAATACAATATTTGGCACTCATCAAATACCCTCAAACCTGAATTTTACTTGTCCTCAAGTAAAACAAAACTAAGGAAATCTTAACTATACCACTGTCGCTGGTCTCTCGAATGCATTTAGCGTATGCACTAAGCCTTTTAAACCACTAAGTGTCCCTAGTGGACGAGTTGAAGTCTCGTGAAGGTTTGCTTAGAACGTACCTACAAAGTTCTAGGTCAAAATATAAGCTCAGATTCCATCAAATGTGACATGTGCAAAACAGTTTAAGCTCACAGCAAAATGGAGATGTCAATCTAGCTATCAAAGGCACAATCCTAGCACTGATAACATAAAAAGACATGTGATAAGAGTGTAAAGTGTATCTACACATGTGTAAAGAAAGATATGAAGTTATGACTACTAATCACCAAGAGATAGTTTCTCAGGCTAAGAACTGAGGTCGAAATCTAGCTAGCTGTCCGGACTTTACGAGAATTGTGAATGAGTTGGAGGTATTTCACAATTACTCGCGTTGTACATCAATGGCATACCCCTCCTTGCTTATTACAATGAAACAACAAAATGACTCTTTACATGACTCTTATTTACATTGACTATTCTCTTTTTATTTTTGGAACAAGAGATGATGGAATTGATAAATACTTGATTTTTTTTTGTATTTTTCTGATATTTTTTTTTTTTTCTTTTTTTTTTCTTTCTGAATATAATCATCGTTTTTTTTTTTTTTTTTTTTTTTTTTTTTTTTTTTTTTGATAAGGAAACACTTTTGATACATATACAAAAGGAAACAAAAATTACATGACACTTTGCAAGAGGTAGCCCTTTTTGATGCACCCAGTTAAATTCGATGGTTGTCTTTCTTAATGTAACCTCCACCTTCTATCCCAACCAACCAAAGAACAAGCTAGTCAAGTTTCGTCAGTATTCTAAAGTGATTGGCAATCGTAACTTCCTATCAAACACCTTGAAGATCGAGGCCATACATGTATTGGTAGATCGTGCGCGTGCAAATTTCTTATCACTATGTGAATTGTGCTAGAATCAGGGTGCCTAAATATCTAGACTAAGACTCCTAATAAAATACATATTTGCACAAGAGTCAACATTTCAAGGTAAATGAGCTCCATTTTTATGATTTTTTTTAATTTTTTAATTTTTTGAATTTTGATTTTCAATTTTTTTTGGAATTTTTCAATTTTTTCAAAAAGAAGAAGGAGTTCGTTTTCAATTATGGCAAATTATCATGGTATCTACTCTATACCCCCAAACCTAAACTAAACATTGTCCTCAATGTTTCAAAATAGGAAAGAATAAAATGCAACATATGGAAAGGGACATGCTGAGTAGAGTAAAAGGAGAGAATACCCGATTTCGGCGAAAGCAGAATTAAAACTCCGTTATTCAGGGCAAAAATCCAACATATTTCAGCCGAGATCATATTGGATTAGCAAAATATACAAAAGGAAATTTAACTAACACATTATCTACAAGAATTTGGTTTTTTTTTTTTTTTTTTAAGAAAGAAATAAAATGAAGAAAATAAAATTTGGTTTTTTTTTTTTTTTTTTTTTTTTTTTTTTTGAAAAGAAAATAAAATTTGGTTTTTGAATGGGAGCAAGCCCACTGTGCAAGCCTTTTGTGTTTGCTTTGGCTCCGCTTGGTTGAAAACTTTTGGTGGAACTGAGTCCAAAATCTCGGCCTAGAATTTGGGTACTCGGCCCACTAACGAGTTCAACTAGCGTGATCGGTTACAAGCTCAGCTGGGTTAAAAACCCAGAATACAAGATACAAGTCCAATGGAAGAATTTAAACAAGCCCACAAATTAAACAAACAAGCCCACAAATAAATTATTACAAACCCAACAGAAAATAAGAGAAGCCCAAAAATTGGCTTTAATATTACAAGCCCACAATTAAAATAATTGGAAGCCCACAATTCGGATTCTCTTAAATGGGTTACCTTTTAAGCACAGCCCAGCTGCTCTGATATTGTTGCAAAAACCCAGTTGGGTTTTGGTTCTTTTCCTTGGTGGCGTCCCACCAGAGGAAAAACAGGTTCAGAACAGCAGGTCCAACAACAAAAGAAGTGAAGCAGATGCAGATGCAAATGCTATGCAGTGAAATGCAAAAATAGCTAATAAAACTACAAGAAAAACACAGCACCAATCCCCGGCAACGGCGCCAAAAACTTGGTGGGCCCGGGAAAGCGTATGAAAATTAAGCGAGATAAAAACGCGGGCCTACAGTAATACCGCAAGTGCACGGTCGTCGGTTGTAGCTCGTGCAAGTACGGGTCGATCCACAGAGATTGGGAGTGTTTTGAAGTTTCTAGCTAATTGGGTTCCTAAATTGCTGTTGGGCTTTGAATACCCTTTGAGTAAATTGGGCTTAATGGGTTTGTTTTTAACAATAAAATGAACTGAGCTTGGGACCAGTTGGTCTTTGAAGTGTAAATGGGCTTTGGCCTTAAACTTAGGCTTGGGCTCAGTAAACTGAAATTAGCCTTGAAGGCACTGGGCTTTCACAGTGAATTGGGCCTTAGCTTTTTGGAATGAGCTGAGCTTTGGGCTCAGTTGGATGGGCCTTGGGATTAAACCTGGGCTTTTAGCCTTTGGTTTCACTGAATTGAACTTGGGCTTTGTAACTTATGAGCTTTGGAGCATCAGCAGACAGGGAACAGGCAGCAGCAGTGGAGCAGAAGCACAAGGCAGTGAAGAAGGAAAGAAGCAGTACTGCAGCAGCAAAGCTGGAGAAAACAGCAGCAACAGCAGCAGCAGTGCAAGGAAGTGAATGCAGCAGGAGAAAATAGCAAACAAAATGAACATGGAAGCAACACAGGGCAACACAGGGCAAAAGCAAAGAACAATGCAATAAGAAGCAAAGACAATGAAGAAAATTTAACAAGACAATGACTCAACAAGCAAAACAAGGCAATATAGCAAAGGGAAAGAACACAGCAACTACAAGCAGAAAACAGTGCAAGTGAACCAAGGCCTAAGCCAAGGGCAGGGGAGATGTTGAAACTGAAATGGTGACAATGCAAGGCCAAGGGAAGAATACAGGCATACAAATAGAAAGGGAAGAGAAATAGCTTGCTATGAGCACTAATTTCTCCCAATGCTCAATCAACACAATGCATCCTAAGCATACAAATGGAATGGAAAGAGAATTAGCTTGCTATGAGCACTAATTTCTCCCATTGCACAATCAAATCAATGCTTCAAAGCTCTAACCTAGCATTCCACTTCTTGACAGTGAATTAAAACAACAGTGAACTAAACATGGCACTAACAGTGAACTAACATTAAGCACAAAACTAAACATTAAACACAAAACTGACATAACAGTGAACTAACATTAAACACAAAACCAAATTGAAATTAGAAACAAACAGAAATTATAAGAACATAAATTAAATGAACATGGAATTAAACATGAAATAAAACAGAAATTGAAAATTAACTAAAATTGAAATTGAAATTTAAAATTAAACATTAACAGAACTTCACAGTCCTGGACACTGGCTAGTCCAGCATAAAGTTTTACAACAACACCCACAAGGCTATTTATACCCACAGACACAATTAGGGTTCTACCAAAAAAAAATCCCAAATTAACAGTAGACTAGGGTTTGATTTTTTTACCTAATTTGATGTAGCAACATCAAATTAAACTCGACCCATTCTTCCTCTGACTCTCCTGGTGCCTTTCCCATGCTCCTATTTCATCTCTAGGTCACCTATTTCATCAACCTCTCACGCCTAGGGTTTCGTGGATGAAACGTGAGAGATTGAGGGAATAGGGGTCTAGATAGGTAGGGAGTGATGATGTGGTGTTTGGTAGTGATTTGGTGGAGGTTAGGTGGTAGAGATGGTGGTGACATGGGTTTTCTGCAGAGGAATGGGGAGATGGGGGAGAAGGAGAGCTCGACTGTTTTGGGAAGAAGGGGGTGTTTGGTTAGGTCATAGGGTTCGGGTGCTTGGGTGTTGGGCGGTTGTAGAAAATTGGATGAACAACAAGGATGAGCCGTGGGATGTGGAGCTGGTACGTAGATCGGACGGTGATGCGGAGGCAAGCGAGGAGCGACCGTCGGATGAAGGGATACAACGAAACGAACGGTGCTAGATTAGGTTAGGTGCTGTAGTGTAAGGCGGAGATATCAAACTTTGATGCACAGCAAGGGAGCAACCGTTGGATTCAACTACCATCTAATCTGAAGGCTTGGAATTTCAGCGCTGTGGTGCTTGGCAGAGACTTCAGATTTTGATGCTCTATGAAGGAGCGACCATCGGATGCTTCTGAGAACTGATCTGATGGCTGAGAACGGAGGCGTTTTTGTGTGTAGAAAATGAGGTTGTGCGCACCATTCTTCGCGGCTTCCTTGCGTGATTTCTCCCGGCTTTTCACTACTTTTCTGCTCTTTTTGCTCCGCAAGTCATCCAGACTTTATTTATTACCTAAAAATGCAAAATTAATTAATAAAAATATTTATTCTTGAAAACAATGAAAATACAAAATATGGGATAAAATGTAGAATTAATGCATAAAAGATGAGTTAAATGCCAACAAAAAGGGATAAATAAATACAATATTTGATGATTTCCAGTTGATTATGCATGATTAGTGCCCAATGTAAGGCATTAATCATGCATATATAACCCAGTAATAAGCAGGCAAAACAAATTAGCAATTCCAAAAATGAGAAAACCAAGTAACTTTGAGATATCTTATGGTCATGATCATGGACCGCGATTTAGCCATTTTCTCAAAAACTCAAGGACAGAAACATTTATGGAGATAGTTACTATACAAATTCTTTTAGAAACCAATTGCTATAGATAAAAAGCTAGTAAACATCGAATGAAAGTTCAGGAGTTTGAAAGGTATTCCATATCAAATTCTACGTAGAGGTATCGAGCTACCCAGTCTTTAAAAACAAGATTCTTTAAGGATTCACCAGGAAGTCTTAAAAAATTAGAGTTTGGTCTGACTGTGTCAAATACAACCGAAAAAAGTATCAAATAAGGTGAAAATGTTAAACATGTTACCCTTCCACATCCGTAGCGACAAGCATATTGTCTCTCCTTGTTAATATCATCCGAAGTCATGTTCATTTTCTTCAAGTTAATAGCAATTTCTTCGGAAATACGCACCTGCAACATTAACACCTTAAGGTGAGAACAGATTTTGCAATGCAAATACACAATCGTCAAAGCAAAAAGAACATAATGCATAACTGACATCCGATTCAAAACAAGAAATCCAATTTCACATGAAAAAAGTTCCAGGTCAACCAAGTGTAAGAAAACAGTCCAAACTTAAAACACACTCAGAAGGTTTACAAGTTCAAAATCAAAAAACATAATCAGCAAAATCTACCATGCGAACGAAAAGAAGATTTTATAGAATTTTTCTATACAAAATCAAAATTGATCGAATAAAAACAAGCATCAAAGATAACTTACACGTTTTTCATCCAACCGATTGTTTGATAAATCCATATTCATGTTGCAAAGCAGAAAGGATAGGTGAAACCCTAACTTGTACAACTAGAACTTCTAAGAGCAAGTCTTATGGTGGAATCCAAACTATTCCAAGTGTGGAAAAACCATGGAATGTCAAGTCTAGTGGCTTCCAAGTTGGGGTCTTCCACAGAAAATCCAAGCAAGGTTCCACGATTTCGTGGAATCCATCTGAACGCCAATAAGAATAGCCTCGCGTTTTTAGGGGCCACCCGAAAGGATTTAGGGGCCATTAATTTATACCCAGCCAAAGACTCTAGTTAAGGGGTACCCTATATGATATTGAAGTTACATAAATGCCCTTCTGGTAAAACTGTATAAAAACCAAATCAAAATATTCTACTCATTTCAACTGTATAAGAACGCGAAGAACGCGTACCCGGCAATGTAGTCGGTGGTGGCGATTCCGATAGTCAAACACTTCGTCAACTTCAAATGGCCCCAATTAGGTAAGAATCTATCATTTTTGGGGTTTATTTCGCTTTAATTCGTCGAATCGAGAAAAAAAATTCTAGGGTTTTCGGTTATTTATCCAGATTCGGGCGATATTCATGCTTATTTAATTCTGAATGTAGTCGTGTTCTTCATTTCTCAAGAACATCGACAGTATTCGGGAGAAAGATTTGATAATTATCTGCCTAATATTGGTGGCCATATCTTCCTGGATACAAACTGCTAATAATCGGTAGTTTAATGAATTTTTTGGCTACCGAATATATTTAAGTAGACACACAGTATTCGGAAGAACACTCACTACCGAATGTATATATTGAAAAAATCTCAAAATTTCTGATATAGGAAAAATCTCATTTTGGGGCCAGTATTTGGGCCATCGTACATTCGGAACTTTACAAAAAACCTATCCTCCGAATATTACAAGTTCAAAACAAACCACGCCATGGCTCCAGGTGGTTCCAAGGGCCAATATTGAAGGTTAGACAGCCCATATTCGGAAGTTTTGGTAACTAATTTAACTTCCGATTAATTCAAAGACAAAATTTGAAAAGTATAAGTTTTTCCCAAATTCTGATTTTTGGGCCATCGTACATTCGGAACTTTACAAAAAACCCATCCTCCGAATATTACAAGTTCAAAACAAACCACGCCATGGCTCCAGGTGGTTCCAAGGGCCAATATTGAAGGTTAGACAGCCCATATTCGGAAGTTTTGGTAACTAATTTAACTTACGATTATTTCAAAGACAAAATTTGAAAAGTATAAGTTTTTCCAAATTCTGATTTTTGGGCCATCGTACATTCGGAACTTTACAAAAAACCTATCCTCCGAATATCACAAGTTCAAAACAAACCACGCCATGGCTCCAGGTGGTTCCAAGGACCAATATTGAAGGTTAGACAGCCCATATTCGGAAGTTTTGGTAACTAATTTAACTTCCGATTATTTCAAAGACAAAATTTGAAAAGTATAAGTTTTTCCAAATTCTGATTTTTGGGCCATCGTACATTCGGAACTTTACAAAAATATTATCGTCTGAATATTACAAGTTCAAAACAAACCACGCCATGGCTCCAGGTGGTTCCAAGGGCCAATATTGAAGGTTAGACAGCCCATATTCGGAAGTTTTGGTAACTAATTTAACTTCCGATTATTTCAAAGACAAAATTTGAAAAGTATAAGTTTTTCCAAATTCTGATTTTTGGGCCATCGTACATTCGGAACTTTACAAAAAACTTATCCTCCGAATATTACAAGTTCAAAACAAACCACGCCATGGCTCCAGGTGGTTCCAAGGGCCAATATTGAAGGTTAGACAGCCCATATTCGGAAGTTTTGGTAACTAATTTAACTTCCGATTATTTCAAAGACAAAATTTGAAAAGTACAAGTTTTTCCAAATTCTGATTTTTGGGCCATCGTACATTCGGAACTTTACAAAAAACCTATCCTCCGAATATTACAAGTTCAAAACAAACCACGCCATGGATCCAGTTGGTTCCAAGGGCCAATATTGAAGGTTAGACAGCCCATATTCGGAAGTTTTGGTAACTAATTTAACTTACGATTAGTTCAAAGACAAAATTTGAAAAGTATAAGTTTTTCCAAATTCTGATTTTTGGGCCATCGTACATTCGGAACTTTACAAAAAAATTATCCTCCGAATATTACAAGTTCAAAACAAACCACGCCATGGCTCCAGGTGGTTCCAAGGGCCAATATTGAAGGTTATACAACCCATATTCGGAAGTTTTGGTAACTAATTTAACTTCCGATTAAGTTTTGGTAACTTCCAACTTAATCGGTAGATAAGAATTTAAGTTTGCCACCGAATGTCTTATTCGGGGGTAATACGTGTATCGTTAACAACCGATTGTAGTGCACCAATGATATGAAACCTCAATGGCCATATTTTCAAAAATTAGATCCGTTGGAACTCTAATCTATATAAGGAGGGTAACCCCTCTCAGTTATTATTGAGTAAAAAATCGGAATGAAAAACCTTTTCAATGGCAAGTCCATCATCAATCGACAACATACTTCGAAGATGCAAGCGAACAACTACATCAATTGCAACAATGGAAGAAGAAATACAAAAAAGGAACAAACAACCCAAAAAATTAAACCATCGTTAGTGGCAACGGAAGAGGAGGAAGAGAAAATCAAGGCTAAGAAGCGAGGTCAAGAACAATTCCATCATAGAGAAAGATTAAAACAAGTTAAGGAAGAGACCGAATGGATAAAAAATTATTACATTGTGGAAGATCTACCCAAAGAACAGCAGGACGATCGTATATTTTGGATTAACGTTTCATTGGGTCCTTTTGTTGGTAAGTACAAGAAGCCATGCCACAATTATGAACCATCGCATGTTTCTTCAAGGGTGCACCATGTTATAAAATTGTGCACCGAGTACAACCGTATTCTTGCTAGGCACAGAGACGACAGGTTTGCGGCACAAGATGCTTATTCCAAGTGGAGAGGAGAGTCGTTTCTACATTTAGAAGCCGCGTTGATTGTTGCATCTCGGACTGGGAAAAAAGAATAACATGTGATGTTTGAGTGCTGTAAATTCAAATTTTTAATATTAATCGGCGGTTTGATAAAATATGGAATTCCCGAATATGATTAATCGTATTGAAGTGTTATAATACTGTTGTTCCGATTACATAGTTTCAAAAAAAATTATAGTAACTCAGACGATTCCTCGAAAAAAAACGATCAAACATCGTCATCATCCGAGGGGATCAATTCGAGTAACTCAGCGAGAAAGTTGTTGTCCATAACACGATCCCAATCAACCATGTTGGACTCATATTGTTTCACCCAATCCTTGCAATGGTTCATCGGGAAGTAATCGTGCCACTTACTCAACGGAGGTAACGGACAATCTTTATTTACTCTTAAACCGATAAAATGCATTTCATTCACAAATGCCATTACGATTCTTCTACCTTTAACCGACTCGTCGCAAGACGTTCTTGTGGGTGCAAACGTCATGCTAAGTCCATACATAGGAGGAACAAAGAAATGTACCACGCAATTCAAAACGTCCGCTAGGAGATATCCAAATTTAGGCATTGTCATCCAATACTTGGATCCGATTGTCTTCAATCCCTTTCGACACTTCACAAGCGCAACTAAGTCTTTGAACTCTTGTTCTTTGTCGTATCTATCTCCTCGCCTCATCATCTCCATATAAAAACCCTTGTCCTTCACTAGTTGTACCGCCATCTTATTTCTTAAATATTGGCATTGGGTGACATCTTCGATATCCGCCTCTCTAAAGTAACCCATTTGTTCCGTAGCAACGTGAAACCCACAATTTCCATCCCCATCAACCTCGTCGGTCGACAAAACAAATGGAATTATAAGTGGAGGGAGTTGTTCCAAATAATCTTTGTATATTGTATATGTGGATCGATTTGGTCTTCCATTAATATCTCTAGGGCAACGAAGAGTACCTTTGTCCTCTTTTATAGTAAGAATTTCCATTGGTTGGGTTTGTTGCGAGGCGTTCATTTGATCAACAACTTCTTCAACAACATTGGGTTGACTTACTTGTCGGGTGGTTGGTCCACTTTGATCATTTCTTGGACGACCTCTTTTCTTAGGTTCCGGCTCATCTTCAAATTCGTCTTCCGAACGCTCGTGCCTAGACAATATTCTTTTATTAGACAAATACTCCTTCAACTTTTTTCTTTGGATGGTCCTCGACACTTCGGTGTTCGGCCTACCGGTGTTCTTTTGCTTAATAGGTTCATCAACCTCCCTTAAACAACGGTGAAGGGCTTCCTCCAAATTATGCATCAATATTTGCTTTTTGGTGCCGTTTGATGTAGCGTAACGCTCGGCTATTCGTGCACACAATTCCGACTCGAAGAAAGACGGACCATCAACTACCGGGGTGTTCGGAGTGAAATTTAATTGCTTCCAAAATGGGTGAATATCATCGATGTCAATCACTTCAACATACCTACCCAACTTATGACGACATGGGAGTCCAATACCTATCATATCCTTGCAAACACAAACCGTATTCTCGTCATCATAAGTTTTATATAACTTCAATTGTTTCATCATGTGATTTATTGCCCATCTTGAAACTTTATGAACAACTCCCCTTAGAAGCAATTTTTCCTTAATATGTTCCATCGGGAATTGGTGTACACTAAATTGCATACATTTCCTAATCTTTACGAGATCACGATTGGTGAATTCATGGATTGCTTCTTGGATCGACACAACTCCATTTTGACTACCAATTAGTATTTTATTTAGTCGACCATGAGACCCCTCCGCAATGCTTGTCGCCTCTTTCTTGAAGTTACGATATTCATATGTCCATGCAAACACAAACCTCTCCTTAATCGTTAACCATTGTTTTTTACAATACTCAACCGGTTTTGGGTAGTCCGTGCCGTATTCATCCTCAAATTTCTTCAAGTTACATTCGTAAATTTCCTCGGTCATCGACCAAACATTTTTGTCCCATGCTTTCATGAACATTTTCCAAATTATTCCATCCTCCTTCCACTTTTCTTAAAATAGCCTATCCTCTTCCTTACGTTCTTCCACGGTTAATTTACTAATGCGCTCATCCTCTTCCTTTGACCTCTTGGTACCCTTCCTTGGTCTTTTAGCTTGGAAATGATGATGGCAATTGGTTTTGAGATTGCATTGAATGTGCCACGTACATTGCAAGTTTTGGGCTTCCGGAAACACTACCGCTATTGCATGCATTAAGGCTTGATCGTTATCCGTTACAATAACCCTTGGAAAATTACCACCGTTATAAATGGACCTCAACGTCTCCAACATCCAAATGAAACTCACATTGTTCTCATAATCCATTAAACCCCATGCAATCGTAAACGTGTTTTTGTCCGAAGTATGGCAAGCAATGTTCAACAACGGCATGTTATACTTGTTTGTCTTATAAGTAGCATCTATCAACAAAATTTGATGAAAGCATTGAGCCAATTGGATCATTTCGGGATGTGCCAAGAAAGTACGAACCACTATACCATCCTTTTCTTCCCTTCTCAAGGTGTAGCCGTGTAACTCCGCTAACCACTCCGATTGTTGCATGACCGTTCTACCATCCCAATCAGTCATTTTGATCGTAGCTAGGGCCGACTTAATTGTAGACAAAGAAGACAAGTTGTCGGGATCGTCCGCCTTTATTTTACTTAAGATCGCACTCGCTTTTTGGATCCGCATAGACCTCACCGTCTGCATTTGATGTGGTTTTAACTTGGCAACCATTACATGTCCAATTAAATCCAACGGATTATCATGGTTGTGACAACCGTTATCAACTTTATACATTTTATACTCTTTACCTTTAATACCATCGGGCTTATAGAAGACAATCTTAAATGGGCATCCTATCTTCTTGGTATTGCTTCGGTATTTCCTATTCGTCTTCCGTATGAACTTACTATTCTTTCCCTCGTGACTCTTTCGCGTCCCACCTCGCTCACAAATCATTTCAAATCGAGTGTCACTAACATGATTATTTTGAACTACCACGCACATGTTATCTTTTGCCTTGTTCATGAGCCATTCCTTTGCCTCCTTCTTACTTCCAAATGTCTAAACGTGCATAAAACAAAACAAATCTAATAAGCATAACCATTTAACATATAAATTTTGAAAAAAAGAAAAAAGTAGTAATGAGTATACCAAATCGTTTGCATAGTATAGGTAAGTTTCGGGCCTCAAATAGAAGTCATCAACAAACTCTTCAACGGCCTGCATATGAAAGCAACAAATTATTAAACAATAATCGGAGGTTATTAAATAAGTCAAACTTCCGAATACTCTATATTCGGAATCCTATCGGTTACCCAAAACACCCGATTTATGCAAATGAATATACACAGTTTACTGAGTGCAAAAAATGATATAATCGGAAGCTAAAATATATAGTAAACCAGCCGAATATAAATAACCGGAAGATAACTTTAATCGATAAACATCCGATTTTCAAGTTTTCGGAAATTTTATTTCGAGGCCACTGTTATATTCGGCAGTCAAAGAATGTTAAACTATTACCGATTGTAAAGGATAAGAATACTGAGTTTTGAAATTTTCTGAGGAATTCGTTTTTGGGGCCATTCGGGGGTAAATAACTCTACATAACTACCGAATGTAGATATTTTTGGAAAACCAGTTTGGGGTTTTTTCTCATCTTCGGCAGTAAACTAGTATCTTGTAACTACCGAATATACATATTTGGTACTCAGTGTGTTATATTCGTAGGTTTATTCTACAAATTATCTACCGAATCTGGGTAGTTCATGGCATTCAATGCATGCAATAATCGGTTTTTCTTGTTTACAAAAGCACACAAACACATGCAAATCGAGTATTTGAGTTTCTTAACACAATACTTGTGTTTTAGATGCATCGTTAGCTTCAATATCGGGCGATTCTCCATTTTCTTCCATGAAAGGGTCGTCTATGTTTTCCTCTCCACAAAAGTTTGGATCATTCAACATATACCCTAAATCGTCTTCTCTAAACGGTCGTGAACCCTCAACATTTTGTTCTTCGTCATGATTCTCACCTTCTTCTTCATATCCATCCATTTTTGTAGTGATAAAATGGGTTTTCTCTTTTTTTCCTTCACCTTCTTCTCTATAACTCTAACAACTCAAAAATGAAAAAGAAATGGAAAAAATGAAACACAAATCATTCTAATACTGCACCGACTACAATCGGAAGTCTGGGAAATATTTTGGCTTCCGATTGCAATCGGAGGATAACAATGTTATCATATCCTCCGAATATATAAGGGTAATTTCGCCATTACGAATTACGCGAGATAAGGGCTGGCTACATTTTCCCTTTGGGTGACCTTTTTTGTTTTATTGTCGGCCCCTAAATCCTTTCGAGTGGCCCCTAAAAAGGCGAGGAAGAATAGCGCTAAACGCTAATAAGGATAGCGCTAAAAAAAAAGCCATTAAGAATTGCGTTTTTTTTTATCCGTAGATTTAAAATGGGTTTTTGAAATCTAACGGCTGAGAAAAAAGCTCCATTCTTAATAGCGTTTTTTTAGCTCCATTCTTAATTGAGTTTTTTTAGCTCCATTAAGAATAGCGTGTTTACTATTCCACCATTACACTTGCGCTTCCATCCACAGTTCCAAGTGCTGAGGTGGCGTGGAAGATGGAAGATGGATGGATTCCACCATAAGACTTGCTCTAACGAGGAAGAAAAACCACGGTTCGGAGTAGCGCAGAGAGAGAATAAGAATAAAGGTTTATGTGCGCATGGTCTTTGAACTCGGGAAGGATCTATGCTATTTTGTAGAGTAAAAAGTCGACATGAGGTTCGACGGCTATTTTAGGAAAGAAATTTAATTGGAGTACGCTTTATATAATATACAGTATAACTTCTTTAAAGTAATACTCGATAATATAATCGACTCTTCTACTTGAACAACTTCATAACAGCTGCTTGACCGCGAATGCTTACCTGGCAGAGAAATGAAACTGTTGCTTGAACACGTCATGATAATTAAAATGGAAAGAATACTCGGCCGTTCGATTTACTTCAGGTTAAGATGCAAAAACTACACTTACTTCTTTTTTCAATCCTTTGTTCTTCTTCAGGAAATCAGACTTCCAGTTCCTAGATTTGATTCCTATGACCCTAATCTCAGCAATATCAGAAGGTCGTTCACATAATCCTTCAGATTTCTTGTCGCAGGTTTGAAATTTTTGGGAATTATTATTAACGGTCAAAACTAAAATACCAATTAGGTTTAGAAATACATCGATCAAATCTTATAATCAATTAACTATAGCCTTTGCTCAAGTAGTTTTTTGTGTTGGTAATTATTTTTATAGATGGTACTATCTCAATCAAGATGAATAAGGTATTATGGTTAGCCATTAATGGCGGACAATCATAACAGTAGTGGAACTGGAAGATTATGGCAGGAGAAGAAAAACAAATAAAAAGATGAAGAAGGTTTGTTTGACTATGGTGTTACACTTAATCTATATCTCGTGTAGGTTAGAATTTTCAATTACTGTTCAAACACTCATGGCGAAAAAGAATGATCTTGGCTGCAAACATATCAAGGGAAGGAAAAATACTTGAAGTATTTTCGTTTGTCCAAGTGACCTGGCAAATTAGAAACAGTCTCTTTCTACCACATATTTGGTCACGTCAAAAAACGTTGTTATTCAGCGGTTAATAAGCTGGCTATATAGCATTTAATATTCTCTTTAAAATAATAAAATTTCCTGGTCCCGACTCGGGTCCTTAGTGCTAAAATAATAAATTCGATAAAATCATAAAATAATACATTTCAAAAGTGCCCCGTAAGCATTAAAGTTCCCAAATAATATATAAAATAATAATGCTTTTATAAAAATAAAAATAAATTTTATACAAGGTAAATGTTCTCTAAATATGATTCCATATTGATTTTTTTCTTTAAAATTCAAATCAAGTTGTATTTCATCCCTAATAGTTGGTAGTGCATTCAAAAGATCCGGAATCACGTTTTCGTATTGCAAAAAGGAGTGTTGAAGTGCGATTGATACTGTTGGAGTGGTTGTATTTTTATTGCAATTAATCAATAATATAATATCTCTACAAAATTAGTCGATATTGTATTTACAATTTACAATTATTATTCAACATTCAAGCTAGGAATTATTCTTCAAAACTATAAAATAATAATTTATTATATTATTGATAATATAATGTCTCTTTAAAGTAATAAATTTTCTTGGTCCCAAGGCTATTATTTTATAGAAGTTATACTGTATATGTCCGCCCAATATTTACCAATGTTGAATATTATTCTTTGGGTTTGGGAGCTGTAACTGAGGGCTGAACATGGTTTCGGTTTTCCGCCGGAACCGGACCGAATCAAACCGATTAGGAAGAAACCGAACCAAACCATTTACTAATGGATTGGTTATGGTAAAAAAATTGAAAACCGACATTACTGGTCGGTTTTGGTTTGACCTGAAAACCGAACCAAAAACCAATGCAAAGCCGATAAGTATAGTCCGTTGATTAAAATCAGATAGATTTAATCTACCCCGTCCATCTCACTCTTTGTAAACCTAAGTTCTACCCTTCCCCCAGACGATCGAGTTCACTTTTTCTCTTCTTCTTTTCTTCGTCTCCAGTCGGCATTCGCCAGAATCTTCAACTGAGTTATGAATTTGGAGCATGCAGAACTTGGAATTTATGTATTTTGAATCTGTAATGTTTATGTTTTGAACTATGCTTATAAACTTGAGTTATGAACTACGCTTGTCTGTTAAAAAAATTCAACAGTTATTTTTTAAAAAGATTTGAACTGTCAGTTTCAGAAAACTGACATACAATCGGTTTTCCATTAACCCAATGGAACAAACCGAAACCGGCTATAACTATTTAAAAACCGAACCAATGATTAATAGATTGGTTTGGTTTAAATTTTTAGAAACCAATAGTATTGGTTTTGGTTTTGGTTTGGCAGGAAACCGAGCCAAAACCAACCATGAACAGCCCTCCGCAAGGGATTGTTAGATGAACGAAAGACCAGTGGTAAAGAAATCAGAGTTTTATTAATAATAAACTCATACCGATGAATATTGTTTCTTGCGTACATGGGCAAATAATTATTTCCCTTATTTACATTCTTAATTAATCAGAAAATTAAACGCAGCCAGACAAAGAACCATTAGTTCATTCTTTCGAAAATGTGAATCAATGAATCTTTCTGCATGTCAGTACATGATTATCAAGTTAGAATGCTTAACTTGGCTTTTATTGATCGGATAGTAAACGATATCTAAACCACCATACTGATGGCACCCAACTCGGATTTCGTGGTTTTACCGGTGAACCTGCAACGTTTGCATAGAGGAGAAAGAAGGGAAGGTGTTTTGAAATATCCCTCTCCACCCATCATTGGCATCGCGACGCCAACCTTGACGGGACTAACGTAACCGGACTTGTATGTCTGGCCTAGAACTCCATCAACTGAATCTGACAAATTCTTAAACTTGAATTGAGTTTCAAGATGAGCAAAAGCATCATCAGATGGAATTTGATACTTGTGGACACGGTTTTCTTCAACGCCAATTGGTGTTACTTTTACGTCCATTTCAACCAACCCGGTTACGCTTACTCTTACGCTGTTTGTGTCGTCGGTTCTCTCAATTATAACTTCTCTATCTCCGTCTACAGTGACTCTCCACTCTGCCTCCCCATCTGTGGGGATTTCAATATTTTCTCCATCCCATCGAACAATAAGAGAATCGACCTTGTCGTCCCATGTTGAGACTCTCTTGGCTGCAAGAACAAGATTGTGAGTATCGAACATAACTGAGAGAGCTTGAATCCAGGTGAAATCACGGGTACGTCCTTGTGGTCTGGTTCCAATGAAGTGTGCATTGATTTGGAACTCATCGTCAGTTACAAGTGCAAAGTCACTTCCGGTGGCTCCATGGAAGTAGAACATAACACCGTCACCACCAACAAATCTTGGATCGTAACAGATGGATCCGTAACCTTCACAGTTTGCTCTCCTAACTGTAACAGAAAAGACATGGTTAAAAACAAGCACCCTCTCATTTTTATAAATTTATTATTTACTTGTTGATGGAAATAACCAGCGTGCAGGTAAAAATGGCTTGCTTACAGAAGTCATTTACGTAAGATTTAGGAGACTTACATTTGCAAGTTGCCTCACAAGTATTACAGTCGATGTAGCATCCCTTATTCCTCTTGTTCTTCTTAGGTTTTCTTAAAGGGCATTCAGGAGGACAAATAAGGGGGACATTGGAGCATCGCCCTTCAGCAGTGGCAGGACATGTATATTTATCTGGGCTTCCATTGCCATTACCATTGCCATTGCCGTTGTTGCCATTTCCATTTCCATTACCGTTGTTACCGCTTCGGTCTCCATTACCGTTGTTACCATTTCCATTCCCGTTACCGTTGTCATTTCCATTGCCGCTGCCGTTATTACCATTTCCATTTCCGTCAGAGCCGTTACCATTACCATTGCCATCACCATTGTTGCCATTTCCATTACCATTGCCGCTATTTCCATTGCCATTTCCATCGCCGTTGTTACCGTTTCCATTGCCGTTGCCAGCACTATCATCACTTTGAACAAATGTTGCTTCCATGGCGATGAAGGCAACAAGGAAAGCCACGAAAAAACATGCGAGTCGCCTATCCATCTTATTAATAATTAGCTAGCTAATTAAAATTTATTAGTTAGCTAATTATTAGTAAGTGTGGTTTGTATTAATGAAGAACAGATGCAACTCTTTATATAGTGAAAAATTGGCGTAGGAAATGAGAGTGAAAGTACAACTGTGGGCTGGTATGTTCATGCATGGAGTTCGCTCTAATCGATCCCAGTTCACTCCCTATCGATCGATAAACAATTAATATATAACCAGCTGACATAACTTAATACTTTTGTAACTTATATTGTAATGGTAACTGCAAGATGAAACTTAGCTTATATAAAGACAATTTTCTTTATTGATGTTTAGAAAATCTCTCAAAACTAAACACAAGCTCTAATCTTGTTCATATGATCATATATATATAGAACTATGAATTCTTTTTCCTAGTCCTATTACCTTATTACATGTCTTTCCTTTTCTTAGAACTAGATGACTTCTAATTCCCTTAGAATTACATCAATTTCCTAATTTTGTCCTAACCAACTTGTTAGTGACTTCTATGTTGAAGTTAATCCAACATTTGGTATCAGAGCAAATGTTGGATTAACACCGATATTGTTTTTAGGATTTTCACGGACCGCCGGACCCTACTTCTGGGCCCGACCACATAGCACCGATATTGTCCCCACTTAACCACCTGTTGCAGCAGGTGTGGGATTTTAATCTAAAAGGCCTCGGTGCTATGTAAGGAGATGCCCAAGCTTATTAAACACCACATGTACTTCCTCTTATTCCATGTGGGACTATCCTAGCTATATATATGTGGTTTACATCGCGCCACATACTCCAACAATCTCCACCTTGGCGAGATTAAACCACCTCACCAATCCAATCATACTCCACCATATGATCATCGTCCGTATATGTTACCCATCGAACATGATTATTGTCACTACGCGCCCTGGAACCCTACTCCACCTTGAGTTAATGGGAAGGATAGCACTAACTCCACCTTAAGCACAACCTTGCCCATCATAGAACCATGCTCCACCTAAGTTAATGGGGTGCGGCATTAACTCCACCTTGAGCAGCTCTACCTTGGGCCTTGCCTGCTCCACGTGCGCCGTACCGGGTGACATCCACAACCACTTCTCCGTTCGGACAATAGCCCCAACCATAGGTTCTGATACCAGTTTTTAGGATTTTCACGGACCGCCGGACCCTACTTCTGGGCCCGACCACATAGCACCGATATTGTCCCCACTTAACCACCTGTTACAGCAGGTGTGGGATTTTAATCTAAAAGGCCACGGTGCTATGTAAGGAGATGCCCAAGCTTATTAGACATCACATATACTTCCTCTTATTCCATGTGGGACTATCCTAACTATATATATGTGGTTTACATCGCGCCACATACTCCAACGTACTGTAGTTCTTTGGTTGACAGAAGAGCACTTTTCTCTTTATTTGATCCTAATACGTAAATGGGATGCCAAAAAGTTGCTAGTATATAAGAAGATTCCATAACACATAAAGATACATGACTGGTTGGAGTTTTAAGGTTGTGTACTTTTGAGATTATTTTCCATTTTTATTGTTATGGGTAATGGAAGAATTTGTTGATTGTGAAAAGGGCAAAGTTATTAGATTGGGTTTTCAGATTATTTTTTTCTCAGGAGATTATTAAGTAGTACGGCAAATATTATTTGACTTTACCGACCAAAGGATTTAAAAACTAGAGTTGAAAAACTAGAACTTTGAGGAGATCCAAAGCCATGATTTTTTTTTTTTATTATTATTCTACGGTCAATCTACCGAAAATGATAACATGCCGCTGATTCTTCAAACTAAACTTAAGTTTCATTCGGCAATGGCTACTGTTTGATTTGAGAGAGGGACATTCTAAACCATCTCGGCATTAAATTTGGCGTAACGATGTAAAGTTTTTGTAAATGATTAGTGTACCGCAATAAAATTCAAAAAATTTCATCGTATGAGAAAGGTAGTGGGCCCACTTAGAATCGGTGCGCAATGCGCATCAGAAATCTGAACTTACTTCCTGCATCCAACAATGCCATATTGGCGGAACTCATAGAACCATTTTTAGGGATCATGATTTTTTTGGGGACCATGGTCTTATTAGGTCAATCTCCCTATATTTATAAGGGGTGTCCTAAAGTTAGGTAAATACACATTTACCCTTTACTTTAATTTAAATTAAAACTAACCTAATAACTATATAAATCTAATCATATATATCTAATCTAAATGAATTAATTAATCAAAATCAAAATCAAAAATAAAAACAGTGGGGAATCGAAATTTTTTAGTTTTGAAAAAGAAAATTGTTCTCTTCTTCTTCTCTCTTTCCTTGACGTTCCTCGTTCGATTGAAAAATGAGTATTAACCATCAAATGAGTTGAAAATGGAAGTTGCAGAGAGAAGTTCGGCTAAGAATTATGTGAAAAACTTTGTCTAACTAACCGAACCTAATGGAAATGATGAACATGAAGAACAGTTTGGCTATTTCGCAAAACAAAATTCCCAACCGAACCTTAGTTCGGTTATGTCGCAAAAAACATTCCAACCGAACCCTAATAGTTCGGTTAATAGCAAAAAACATTTTCCAACCGAACCCTAATATTTCGATTAGTTGCAAAAACATTTCCCAAGCGAACCTTAGTTCGGTTATTTCGCAAAGATATTTCCCAACATAATAACAGTCTGTTTACGTTGCAAAATATTTCCCAACATAATAACAGTCCGTTTACGTTGCAAAAAACATTTCCTAACCGAATTAAGGGTTCGGTAAAGTCGCAAACAATATTTCCCAACCGAACCCTAATAGTTCGGTTAGTAGAAAAAAACATTTCCCAACCGAACATAATAGTTCGGTTAGTTGCAAAAAAACATTTCCCAGCCGAACCTTAGTTCGGTTATTTCGCAAAATATTTACCAACCGAACCATAGTTCGGTTACGTTGCGAAAAACATTCACAAAAAATACTTCCCAATCGAACCTTTGTTCAGTTTTTTTAATTTAATTTTGATTTAATCTTGCACTAATCATTTAGTTTAGTTTAATTTTTTTTGATTTAATCTTGCACTAATTACTAATTGTGTTAACCTAATGATACAACTAATCATTACACTAACTTAATTGAAATGGATAATTTTGATATTAATATAAATATTTTTTGATTTAAGAAAGAAAAAAAATATAAACTGTGCACATATAGGAGTCGGGTTGCATAAAAAGAGACACCAAAGTGAATCAACCACACTCGTCCGATGGTCAAACCTAACAGGAGCAATAACAAGTTTCATGCGCTTTTCTCCTAGGCGGTTCAAGCCTTTCGTACCCCTTTTCAGATCAATAAAATTCTTTCTTTATCGATCAAAAAAAAAAAGAAAAAGTTTCATGCACTTTTTGTCCACCCTTGGATTAGGCTTGATTATTATTTTTAACCTTTTAAAAATAACCTCATTCATTAAGTATAAAACTTTCATTGATATGTGCCACTGTAGTATAGTGGTAAAGTTACTGGGTGTTGATATCAGTGACCTGAGTCCGAAACTCGACAGCATCAAATTCTTTATCGATAAAAAAAAAAACTTTCATTTACATTAGGGGTTTTCTGATGTTACCCCCCTACAAAATGATATTCTGGGGTTCTCCCCCTATATACAAAATCACTGGCTTTCCCCCCCTGTCACTGTTTTCGTCCATGACCAGTTAAGTTCGACGCGTGCGACTTACACACTTACGGGTTATCCTAATTCTTTGATTTGAGTGACCATCTTAACCTTCCAAATCTAACGGCCTACAACAACAGATCAAACAGTTCTATATGATCATTGATCTTTTTCTTCTCGTTCCCCACTTCCATTAGATCTTTTTTCTGTGTTAGGATCATAAGTCCTAATATCCTTGTAAACAAATCATGACTGAAATTTATAAATAATGCAAGAATTCTTGTAAACAAATTATCATGACTGAAATTTATAAATAATGCAAGAATTGTATGATTTATTGAATTTGTGTTCCAAAATAGTTAACAATAACAAAAGTTACGTTTCATTTCAGAATATAATTCTGTTTTTAGGTGAACTAAATTATAAAACTTGCTAAATATTTTCATCTGATGGGTTGAAAACGGATTCCACAAAAGAATGTTTCCTTGTTGGGATCAGTTTTGGTGTGAAAACTTGTTGAATTGGTCTTGATGCACTTCGACTGTAACAAGGCAAATGCCCATGAACATGCATGTAGTTGTCCATTGTTGTGGATGTTGTTTGAATCTCTCTATGGGTAGTCGAGTTGTGTGTTCCATCCTTAGCAGCAACAAAACCACCCCTTGTAACACTTATTCCGCCTCTAGCAGCAGAAGATCCTCCTCTAACAGCAGTTAGTCCGCCTCTAACAGCTACAGATCCTCCTCTAGCAGTACTTCGTCCACCTCTAGAAGCAACAGATCCTCCCCTAATAGCACTTAATCCACCTCTCCCCGTTGTAGTATTCTTAGATACAGCTATGAAAGGTGTCCTAGGTTGTACTGGTATCCCTGCAACACTTAATCCACCTTATTCATCACTTCGTTCATTTCTCCTTGTGTCACAACACCTGAAACACCATCTAAAGAAGGAAACTCATCAAGTTCTTCTTCTGGCAAGTCCTCGATATCACGAGTGTCATCGAATGTAACTCCAACGGGTGGAACAAATGTGAATTTTTTCTTCTTTGATGGTCTTGGTTTCATCTTAGTTTTCTCAAGAGTACTCCCATTAGCAATAATGATTTGCTCTACATTTGACGGACAAACATTCCCAAGATTAGCATGATCCAAAAATTTTCAAAAACTATCTTGATTCGCATCATTACCATAATTGTCATCCGCGGCACGGTCACTGTTACCACTAATACTATCAATAACTCTTTTCTTAGAAACTTTCTTTGTTCTTTGCTTCTTAGGAGTCGCATTAACAACAGCAGGAAAAACTTTACTACTCTTTCGCATGGATGTGCTAGAATATAAATACATATACATCCTACCACTTGCATCTTTATCACTACAGTCCCACCATTTAACTAAATCACCATCACATTCGGCATACAATCTACGTCCTTCACTGAGAAAGAAAAAAAACATACCCGTGATCCTTTAACTTCCTTACCTTTCTTTCACATTCAGTTCTCAACATGTCCAAACTCAAGTTACACTTATCAATAGCAGGTAAAATAATTATACCTCCCCCTTTTTGAATAATCTGTACATGCCCAACCTGTTGTGTATTCAGGCCTCTCATTCCACTGACCCCCATAATGTACCACAACAACCCTGCATAAAACAAAAAATACATTATAAACCAGAAATCATAACCGCTTACTCGCTTCCAAAATGTCAAAAAGTAACACCAAATTATTGTCATTTCCAATCAATTAAGCCTTAAATTAAAAGTTGTGTATACAAACAAAAAACACTAATTTTGATTGCAACCCATTGATCCATATGATCATATATATATATATATATATATATATATATATATATATATATACACACACGTACATTTTGTGCAAGAATCTAATTTCTTTTTGATAACAAAATATGAACTAAACGAAAACTCGTACTTTACTCCTGTGATTTAGTAACACAAATCGTGTAAGGTACAAAACTAAACCCCAAAATCAAATATTGATTTCTTTTTAAACTTTTTTTTCGATTCCAGTACTGGAAAACTAACCTGGGTAGATCTTCTACTACTTCCATTGACATCAAAACATTAACCTTCAATCTAAATAATTACCACTAATATACTGATCACAGTTAAATAAGTAAAAATCCTAACTTTATTTTAGATTTTGACTAATAATCACGGTTCACGAGTACTTAACGAAGAAACCCTAGTTTTTCCATTCTTTTCCATCTCGCAGAGAGTATGGGAAATAAAGAAAAAGAGTTTGTGTATACGAAACGTTTTATCAACTTAAAGAATTAGGGTCCTTACGATATTAGTCGTTAGATTTGAAAGGTTAAGATGGTCACTCAAATCAAAGAATTAGGATAACCCATAAGTGTGTAAGTCGCACGCGTCGAACTTAACTGGTCATTGACGGAAACAGTGACAGGGGGGCAAAGCCAGTGATTTTATGTATAGGGGGCCAACCCCAGAATATCATTTTGTAGGGGGATAACATCAAAAAAAAAAAAAAACCTTTACATTAAGATGTGGATGCATTGTGGTTACATAGTTAATACAAATTTGAATGTAGAGAATTTCTATTACAAAAAGTAGAGATGTTAGTTGCTTTTAAATTAGCATATCTACTTATGAGAAAAAGAAAAATACAGACTTTGAAATTGATAAAAGGTGTGTGACTTGTCCACATAGAAAGCTAATGTTGTGTTTGTTTCCTAACTATAACATATCTTCCCATCAACAACATTAAAATGGGTTTAAAATCACTTCGGAAGGTGATATTGTGTCCACTTCATTTTGTTGCCCATTAAAAGGTTGTTTCAACTTTTTTTTGCTCTAACTTTTCTCTTTTTATACAAATGCCTGAAATGGTAATAGGTTTAACATACATGGAGCAATATTTAGTTTCAAGCTCATAAAACTATTTTCGTTGTTTAGTTTTCTTTTCAGGGTTTCCTAAGTTTTATCATGTATTGGGTTTCTTTAAGTTACACATGCGATATAATTCGAATAATACTTTTATTACGGTTGCATTGTTTTCAACAAATAAAGGACTTGTGTAATGACCCAACCCTTCACCGATATTGTCCCCACTTAACCATTGCGGTCATCCGGCAGTGTGGGATTTTCAACGGGTACTACTACGGTCATCTGGTAGCAGCTTCCCAGGAGGTCACGCATCCCTGGATTACTCCCGTGCGGGCATGTTGAATTGTAAAATTTTCTGCCAACTTTAGATCCAATTGTGCTGAAAAAGCCTCGGTGTTAAGGAAAGGAAAATTCTCATCCCTAGTTCCCGAGCAAAAAGGAGGGGGCGCTCAAGAGAATTCTATGACTATTGGGTTATTTTACAATTAACCCAATAGTTAGGGGACTAATGTTGATACATGAAAAAATATATTCCTTAGCAGGTTTGGGCTGCCCCCAAGAGGAGAGGAAGGTCTAGCATGAGACATGGGGACTAAGCCAAGTCCAATGAGAAAACACCCATGAGATAAAAGGACAAGGAAGAGATTAGTGAATAAGGGGGAGGTTATATTAAGGAAAGAATAGCATTAGGGGTAATTAAGGAGGTTTAGGAGATGTGACATGATGTCATAAAAGGAGGGGCTTTTGGAAAGTCTCTATAAGGAAGGACAAGGTACAATAGAAAGGCAACTCTCTCTCTTACTATTCCTAGAAAGCTGAGGTTACTTGGTGCAACTAGGACGGGTAGCACCAGAACTAAAATCACCCCTCAACAAAGAACATGTGAGAAATAGTATTTATTAGGTTAATATAACCATGATGAATGAAAAAAATCCAAATCGTGTCTGGCGTTATTCCGACCCGCCTTGTAAGTAGTGACAGACCTGTTTACAACATTGCTCGGTTAAACCAACAAGTGTTGGTATGTCAAGCTTGTTGTCAATGTTGATTAACCAAAAAAATTTATTGATTTTTGTTTACTAGAGTCATCCTCGGACTAGAATTAAATTTAAGTAGTTGAGTATATCGCCGATATCCTTGAAGATTGAAAATTGAAGATCACGATGGCATCAACCAAAACTGACTATCCTATTTAATCATTATTTCTACCGTTCTATTTTCTGAGATAATGTCTCATTGCTTAAGTATATGATAAGTTACATAGAAAAAGTTTTGAGTTCAATCTTGTACTTCACTAATTTCGAAACACGAACTGAAGAATTTGATTGCATAGGATTTATCGCATTTTAGGTTAAGAATATTTCTTATTATTCAACAAACGATGCTTGCGAAATAAGGTCCTGAAAACATCAAGTTGCAATAGAATCCGCAAACTGAAACTGGTAGTTCACGAAATGTGCACAAAACTTGATGTTATTGAATTGAACTTTTCAACATATTCCAGGAACTCGTGATATTATATATGAGTTGCCGAACTAGTTTTCCTAGTTCATGAATTGTTCATGTAATTGCTTAACATCTAACCACCACACCCAGGTAGAGATAAGCTCACTACGAAGCTAAAACATAAGTAAAGGAATATTCGAGAAATAACTGGTACCTCATTGATAAAATCTTAAAGTTGGGGTCCTCGAGGAGATCAAAGGTTAGATCTGAAAAAGCGGGGGTCTAACAACTACACCCAAAATTTCGGTTAGCAATTTGTATGGACTAACTCCAATATACTTTCAAGAGAATCAACTAGACAGTCAGACTCAATCTTAAGAAAAGTATATCAAAGAGTTATATCTCAATTCAATCTGCAATCAAACAAATTGGAATTTGCGAGCCCGATTGAATATAAGAAATAATTTAGACGGTATCAACAACCAATATCCAAGTGTCAATCAACTTAATCAATAATCAAAGGTTGGATTCACAATTGATTGAACTTACGCACAACCTGTGATATTTCAATTATATAAACAAATATAATGTGGAAAAGAAATAACACAGACACCAGAAGTTTTGTTAACGAGGAAACCGCAGATGCAGAAAAACCCCGGGACCTAGTCTAGATTTGAACACCACACTGTATTAAGCCTCTACAGACACTAGCCTACTCCAAGTTAACTTCGGACTGGAATGTAGTTGAGCCCTAACCAATCTCACACTGATCAAGGTACAGTTGCGCTCCTTGCGTCTCGGAATCCCAGCAGGACTCTACGCACTCGATTCCCTTAGTTGATCTCACCCACAACTAAGAGTTTGTAGATGGTGGATTTTCGACAAAGGCTAAAATCACAAAACCATAATTGTACATATTCCTGATCCAGCAACCAGATGAGTATTGAGGCTCATGTCTCTCATTGAAGCATGAAAAACTCATGCCGTAAGAGTCTCTGACTGAGTTTATTGTCTCTCAGAGCATACGTGAATACGCAGTCTCTCAACTGAGCGAGGCAACGACATATCTCATGAATACTTAGCAATTTCAGTAATCAATTTTATATAGAATTGAACGGTTGGAAGGCTCCTAGACAGCTCGCCTGCTAGTATAGAGCATAACGTCTTCAGGATGTAACAATGTTTTCCCTGACTATATAAAAGACATGCATAAAGAATCTTAACGATTGGACGACTCCTAGACAGATTGCCTGCTAGTATAGAGCAATAACGTCTTCAGGATGTAACAATATTTTCCCTGACTATATAAAAGAAATATGACGCTTCAACAAGCTCATATCGCCCAATTCTTGAATAATTAATGCTCCTAGACGATCGCGCTAGTACAAAGCCATCAATTAATTATTTCTAAATCATTAGATTCATTAACTGAATCCTTAGAAAATATTCTATGTTCTTCATAATATTTCATTACTTCAATTCATGGTTCTTCCCAGCAGAGTTCCATGGGTTAGTGATAAATATTCAACGTACGGGCATCTGAGCCGCCATCGATTAAGCCCCGACCAAAATGGTGCAAGCATACTCAACAATAATGCACTAACGAGCACATGAATACACAAACGAGCATTCAAAAATACGAAGGAACGATGAACCTATGCAAAATAGGAAGAAAAATAATAATAACAAAATTTTAGCTAAGGCGCTAGGGGACTGGGTCCACTGCCCGGCCATTCATGTCGTGGCCAGTCCCACGCCTAATTCTTTATTTTATCATGTTTTATTATTTTTCCTTGATCTCATGAAAATCCCTTCATTTGAACAAATATCCTTAATTTTAATGAAACTCCTCAGTTTCATGGTGTTTCCTCCGTATCAAGGAAATAATAAAAATTAGGAAAGGTGTCGCGGGACCGAGCTCCATAGCCGGCCGGTCATGCACTAGTTGTGGTCGGTCCCACACCTTGCATTCCTTATTATTTATTATTATTATTTCCTTCATCCCATGAAATTCCTTGGTTTCATGATATTTCCTTCACATCAAGGAAAAGATATAAAATTAGGGAAGACTCGTGGGACCGGGCCCTAGCCAGCCGACCATACTCTAGTTGTGGCCGGTCCCACACGCCCCTTATTTTATTGTTATTAATTATCATTGTTTCCTTCATCTCATGGAAACTCCTTCACTTTAAGGAAAACTCCTTTATTTCAACAAACTCCTTGATTTCATGGTATTTCCCTAAAATCATGAAAATAATATAAAATTAGGAAAAGTGCCACGGGACCAGGATTATTGGCCGGCCGGACGGCCATGCCTTGGCCATAGCCAGTCCCACACTTCATGATTACTTATTTTATTATTATTATTTCCTTCATCTTATGAAGTTTCCCCAGTTTGAGCAAAAACCTTGATTTCTTCATATTTTGTCAAATGAATGCTCAAATGCACGCCAGAAAATATCAAAATTCTCAGGACTGAGACATGAACACTTTGGTGACATGAGCATATTACCTTGACCAACCAAGGTTGGCTCTTTGGCTTGCAAGAGGCCGGTCCCACACATTTTCATCATTTGACCTAATTTGTTCACATTAGGTTCAAACTCTTCCAAACAACTTGGAATTTCATAAAACGATCGTCAGTAGGTCACATGACCAACCAAGGCCGGTTTCATGACCACTTGGTCGGTCCTTCATCTCTTCATAATTAATTAGGTTTTGTCACCTAAGGTTCAAACGAGCATTATTTCAATAAATGATTAAACCAACATTTGATCATCTTTTCACCAACTGGTCTTCAAGAGACTTTGGTATTTTGCTCACTAGAGCATCTGGGAGTTACATGGTCGACTCATCATCCCATGTATATGGTCCTTCCTTCATTCTGTGGTTGATTTTCAATAAATCATCAATTGATCGAAATTAGGGTTTTTGGATCCAAGGTTCATAATTCCAGATTCAAATGCTAATAATTTTATGTTGATCCCGTGATCGACATTTTAATTAATTATACTCGGTTCAGTTGCAATTATTCTAAATTAACATTTTATTCGGTTCTGTTACCAATAATTCATCAAACGAGCAACATTTGCTCAGACTAAGGAATATTGGTTCAACTATCAATATTCAACAATCCATCGAGTGAGAAATATTTGCTCACCTTAACTATCAACATTTACTCGAGAATTATACCTCTGTCTCAACAGGCACGTTCAATTCATGAGTCTTAGAACATTTGCAAATCACGTTCGACTCAGAAATACAAGGACTCATCGTCCCATGAAGTCAGCAACTGACTAACTAATTACACGTCTGTCTTGCAGACTCACAATCACGAGACATCAATCGTGTTACATGGGGGATATTAATTAATTAGGGTTTTGGTCTGGCGGTCTGCGACACGTGTGTTCATGCAAACTATGAGAATGTGAGCAAGTCGTGCAATCAGTTGGAGGAGTTAGCAAAGTAGTGGATGGAAAATCAACCAAGTCTCTGCATGATCAACAACTGGTTTTAACACGATTTCCACTTCCCCACTCTTTGACTCCAGCAACTGTCACATTTCATGGGATCAAGGTGTTTACGATTCTAGCAAAAATAATTCCCTGAATCATGATTGAAAGAACAGACATTCTTTCTTCGACAAGACACTCTTTCGTCGAACAGACAACTAGAGCACACGAACTCATCGTCTGAACAATTACTCTCAACAGAGAAAATTCAATCAATCATAACTTATCTTATTTCTTCATGCAGAATACATAATACACCTACAATTTCGATCACCATTGATCTCACACATTTCTCAGCTTCCCTCCTACAGATAGACCCATCCTCTCTTGTGACCGAATTGACTTTGGAACGACCATTGTCTTGGCTTAGACCGGAGTCCTACAGATTGATCTCTCGAATTCAAAGCACTCCCTTTTGCAGTGTATCTGTGTTAGGTTAAACAGTTCGCTCGGTTCAAGGAGTTTCCTCCGCACGGTCGTCTCCTCAATTCCTTAAAAACCAGCAACTCGTTTTGCCCCATCTACAGATTGGCGACCACAGTGGGAGATTAGTCTCTCGGTTGCAATCTCAATTCTCACAAAGATGGTCGATCTTAGGTCTGGTTCAGTTACCAATTCGGGTTCAATACCCAACTCTAACATTGCAAGTTCTAGTGGTACTGCCACTGCAAGTACTACTCCTCTCAACGTTGCAGGCTCTAGTGGTACTGCTAACACCACTCCTCCGGCCAGCAATGTCACGCCACATGTTACTACTCCTCCTCCGAATGTTGGTGCTCCAGTGATCACTCCTGTCAATGCTGCAAGCAGTGCTACTGGCACTATCAACAATCCACCTCTTAGCGAATCTCCTGAAGAAACCAGAGGAAATCAGCCTACCGTAGTTTATCTCATGAAGGTTCAGACTGAAATGGCTGCAATGCAGAAAGATTTGTGTGCTTATCTCAAAACTCTCACGGACAAGCTTGCGTCTGAACAAACTCAGCCTCAACACGAGAAAGGAAAAGCTAAAGAAACATCTTCAACCGATGATCCTGAAATCTCTCCAATCCATGTTGTAGATGATGAAGAAGTCCGCAAAGCTACAAACAATCCACCATCAAAGGAACCTGCAAGTTTCATCACTCGAAAGGACCTGAAGCGCTTTTTAGAAGATCGGGGAAAAGACAAGACATCATCTGTCCACCGTCACCAACCTCCGTACCCTGCTGTTACACAAAGGATTCCTCTGCCAAAAAGTTATACCTCTCCAACGTTCACTCTTTATGATGGAACGGTCAATGCTCGAGAACATGTTTCTCGGTTTCTGGAATCACTAGGTGAACATGAGCACAACCATGTCGTCCATTTGAAGGAATTATCAAAGTCTCTGACAGGCAGAGCATACACATGGTACAACAACATTGCACCAGGAAGTATCACCAGTTGGGGAGAAATGATTAATGCTTTCTACATAAAATACTTCTTCGTCTCAGAGCAGATCACTCTCTCTGATTTTGTAAAATTGTTTCAGAAGAACAATGAACATCCGAACAATTATGTGAAGAGCTTCAGAGTGCAAGCTTTGGATTGTCATGACCCGAATGTCACAGAACAACAACTGATAGACTTGTGCATCAATGGAATGATACCGGTCTATAGAGCCTTGCTGGAAAATCTCCGATTCTAAACTTTCTCAGAGCTTCATGAAGCAGCCAAACGATTAGCGACTACTGCACCTGCTTTACTGGAAAGAGCAAAGTTTGCAAGGTCGAGGAACCTCGAAGCAGCCGACGCCTAGTCAACAATCAGTACAATCTCCAATCTCCGGTCTTCAACAAACGTTGTTGATGAAAGGAAAGCCGAGACACAGCATCAGAACGCTTCTCCAACATCCCAGGCTCCTCTGCAGGCACAAAGAAAAGATAACAAATCCTGAAACGCACAAACCTCGACCCGGCATCAACGAATGAGGAAATGGTCTGGCATACTCAAAATTCTCTCTTCTCATGAAGGAGTGATCGAATTACTGGAAGTCTGGGTTCAATATGGTACAGTAAAATTGTCGTTCATCAGGAGAGAGCCAACTGAAGAAGAAATGGAGAATCTTCGGTACTATCGCCTTGATAGGTTCATCGATCATCCAACAAGTAACTGCAATATTTTTAAGCACATCTTCAAAGAGAAGGTTGATCTATAATAGCTTCAACTTGGGACTGAAGGAGTACACAAAAATCCTCTCCAGTCAGAACCTTTACACTCTCAACAACCAGTCAAAGAAGCAGTTCAATCGTTGATCGAGCATATCTGTGAAATTGCTCTATCTGTCTAAGGCACAAAGGAAAGACATGTTCACAACACCGAATTATTATGTGACAGACGTCTGTCCATCCCAAAAATACTCCTTGAACCTTCATCCATAGACAAGGAGACGCACGACTGAGGATTGCTTACCACGGACCATATCAGAGGAAATGAATTCAGAAGAATGTTGGTCGATGCTGACACCACCATCAACATCATTTCACTGAAAACTCTCAGAGCCGCAAGTATCACTTGACAAGAAGCTACTTGTGATCTATCTCAATCAGAGACCTTGAAGGAACGCTCTGAAATACTTATAGCTATATCAACATAAGTTCAACCTAGGAAGAAACCAAGTTTCACACATAATCAGGAAGATCCAGGATATGACATGTTCTTCAAACGAGCTTAGATTCATGCTGAAAAGATGGCTACTGACAAAGCACTTTTGGTTGCACATCTCTCCAATGAAGAAAGTTCTGATCCAGAAGATTTGGTGGGTAATCCGTCATCAGAGCACTTGGAGGAATTTTGAACTTTGACGAGGTTGAAGAAAGAACCTGCAAAGATGCATAGACATTCATCAAGAGGTTCCGTACTCAGGCAAGTCTCATTCCTCCCATGTCTATGTCTTTTATTTCCTCACATGCTATCTTAGCATGGGCACTTAATATGCTAGCCACTCTTCTATTGCAAGACGAATGGTAGCTTCACCGCATTAGTATTTTACCAAGTGGTTGAATTTGACATTTCTCCGAATTGAACACTGAGACATTCATTACTGAGATGATGTTCAAGCCTGGCAAAGAACACTTTGGACGTAGCTTTGCAGGAGTGTTCATGTGTGCCACAAAATCAGAAAGCTCTGATGTCTGCACAAATGTTGAATCCCACTACTGCAACGAAAGGAGTGCTGAATCAACATAAGATACTCAGGGCCGAGATGATCAAACCTAAGATCTTAAGGGATATGACGCTTCAACGCTCAAGCATCTAAGAAGCCTTAAAATTGTACTACCAATCAAAGAGTACACCTTCTATAATGGAGCCTCTAGCTTCAGCACAAACATCTCGACGATGACACACTGATTCAAAAACAGCACGATCAAAGTGTAACTGAATTTATCCCATGATAAGACTTCTGAAGCAGATGAAACATCATTCATCCATGGATGGCACAAACTCCTTTAACATACACCGGGGACTTGATCTTATTGGAGAAATCAATTCTATTTCAATAAATGTTATCCACATAACAAGTTATTGCAACCTGATGTGATTCCATGAAACTTCATCAACGAGTCTTTCTACATCACAAGCCCCTGCACGACTAAGGAACTTCCTCTCTTCACCGATCACATCCAGAATGGAAACTGCCGTTGCTATCTACCGCAACAACATCGATTCCCTGACAAGGCACTTCACAGTAAAGGTTCGGGAGAATTTGGGTTAAACCCTACACTCTCATCTTAGGGACGCTCAACTCATCAATTAGTTCGTGAATGTAAAGACTCACTGGATGAAGGAGTAAAGATTATGTCGATAATCATGGATCTAGCCTTTTCGGTCTCTAGAGAAACTCCGACCATAGTATCCTCATCAACAAGCATTTCTGGAGAAAATTTTATCGTGATCCAGCGTCAACGACGGTCTCAGGGGCAACATCCTCATGACCAGCTTCATCAACTATCCATCCGTTCTCTAAAGTGTTACTCGATGGATCAGACTTCTCCAAGCACTAATGATTGATATCAAGGTGTGTAGACATGAAATACGTTCACATGAAAGTCTTTCCGAAGCTTGCACAACAGGCGGGCACAATCCCAAGTCTTATATAAGATGTTTTCATCACCTCTACAAACGAGATACAACATACTTCAGCCCATGGGTTTACAAAAACGTACCAATGAGTGAGGAATGGTACAATACTTCCTCAATGAAAGATGTTCGTCTATGTCTCTTCTACAACATACCAAAGGGCGCATCAATCGGACATACGAGCTGTAAGATATGGCCTCCACACTCAAGTTCATGGAATCTGAAAACTTGCACGGGATTACAAGTTCCAAATGTGCACGCTTCGTTGGCTGACCTAGATAAATCCAAATTGGGTGATTCTTTTCTCATATGATAACTCGGTCTCCTAGCTTCAAAAGTTGGGGTCAAGCACCGAATTCCGACGACGTATGAAGTTGCTACAGCCTCCAGAGCATACAACATGCAAGCAGAAATTCGTGGACGGGATTCATAACCTCTACAGTCGATCGATGTCCACCAGGTCTTTTCGCTAAGTCCTTCATCAAGGTACCTCTTACTTCGACCACCTAGGAGTTTACATCAAGTTTTTTGTGCCTAGGTCCTTTATCTAGGTCTTGCCAGAAGAAGGAAAAAAGAAACGGAGAGATTTAACAAAATACTGGGGACTGACGGTCCACTGATTATGACGATCAGTTCACAGTCCAAGACTCGTGACTGGCACCAAGTTCACCTACTCTAATCATTCATCATGAAAAGAATGCTACAACCAATACATACAACCATGGTCATTACATCATCCCCTCTTGAGAGCAACCTCAGTTAAGGTCCCGTGACCAAGGTTTCAAAAGTGATGTTTCTACGACTAACAGAAACAAGATGGCACTGCAAGCACCATGCTCATGTATTAATCACGGGTCCTAATCTCAAATGCGTCGATGCCATTAAAATCCTTCACCAACCGTTCAAGACATAAGCGAATGGTCTAAAGACACAACAGGAGTGTTTTACAACAAGCTCGTCTGAGATGATTTTACATTGACTCGCACAAAGCATCGAGCTGGGAGAAATTGGTGAAGAATCTAGGATGAATCATATACCATTCTCTTTGTATGGATGTCCTCTACAACATATCCAAAACTCACAAAAATTGGATAAACGAGAAAAGAGATGTGGCTGAAACATTGGACTACATGCCAGCTGAAAATTTTCTGAAAGTCTCCTGGAAGTTCACTGTTTCGTCGATTTCGACCCTTAAACGTGCTCAAAAGACGAAACGCTACTTTGATAAAGCTTGGAAATTCTCTGAGGATGAAGAAACATGGGTATATAGTGAAATCCCGACATAGGACGAAGATTCTACAACATTTTTGCTAGAAGACCTAACTTCTGAATTTGCTGATGACGAATTATGATGAAATTCTTCATTCATCAACATCTGAATCAGGAGCGACACCATCAACGCGAAGCCGAACTTCATATTCAGCCGATAATATCACTTGCTGAAGTCGGTGGTGCTTCTGCTGATGAGATATGAGCTTTTCATCTTCAGCTCTTTTCTTATGTGATATTTCATCACGTCCATGCTTTCCCTGCGCATCTGCTAACACCAATAAAACATATATCTTAGCACGGACGACTCCCAGATGATCGAGAGACATACAATGTGTCAGCCTTCCAGCGTCTCTGAAAGGTTGATTCACCTCGGCATGGGAATCTACAGAAGTCTTCATCTTTGACTTCATAGAGCGTTCCTCGGAAGAGCCAGAAAAGTGGTTGTAACCAGAAATCACCACTATCTGAGGCGAAATACATGGAGTCATGGATATACCAATAACAAACTCATAATAAAATGGTAAAATCCAACTCTTACCTATTTACAATTTCACTAGTTGTAGTGATTATAACGTCATAATTTCGAAAAATTGATCCTTCATTCAAACCTGCAAAGACGAGCAAGATTCATTATTCAAAATCATGACTTGATTTTCATAAAACCATGTGCAACCCACGTGAATTTTAACATCCACTGGTTTTTCAAAAATTGGACAGACGTCCATTCTACAATTGTGAAAACTCACATACAGACATTATTTCACCATGTATAATTGTCTACTTTCAACGCTTGTTCAAAATCAAAACATTGATTTTACAAAAAATACGTTTTAACGTGAAACTCACGTAAATTTGAAAAACATATATATATTTGCTCCCTCGAGAGTATATTTTCAAAAATTTGTGAAAGCTTACATATCGAAAATAAATTTTTCATGAAAGCTCATAGAAAATTTTTTTACTAACGACGCACGTCTATTCAAAAAAATAAAAATAAAATTTCTCTCATACAAGCATCCACCTATGAAACGAGAGTTTATTAAAATCTCACATATTTAAAAAAAAATCTCTCCTACATTAGGGACTATTGCTAGTTTCTTAAACTAACCATCGAACGAACGTTTGTTCCTAAAACAAGGGTTTTTACAAAACTCACGTCTATACATGCATATGTATATATAATTTTAACATGAACAACTCATGAACAAGTTATCAACTTCTGAAAAGAAATCAAAAAAAAGCGGTGCTACACCAATTTACGCTCGTTAGACGATGCTCTTTCATGCTACTGGGATCTTCGTTCAAGCCATGGTTTGCTCGTACAATCGAAAATCCGGTAACATTCTATCTTACGACTAAGTTCAATTACTTATTTCGTATGTAACTAAAAAAATCACCATCCAGTACTGACTGAGGAACATGACTGTCCCTCAATAAGCAGGGGACTTAATGTAGATGGTGTATTTTCGACAAAGGCTAAAATCGTAAAACCATAATTGTACATATTCCTGATCCAGAAATCAGATGAGTATTGAGGCTCATGTCTCTCATTGAAGCATGAAAAACTCATGCCGCAAGAGTCTCTGACTGAGTTTATTGTCTCTCAGAGCATACGTGAATACGCAGTCTCTCAACTGAGCGAGGCAACGGCATATCTCATGAATACTGAGCAATTTCAGTAATCACTTTTATATAGAATTGAACGATTGGACGGATCCTAGACATCTCGCCTGCTAGTATAGAGCATAACGTCTTCAGGATGTAACAATGTTTTCCCTGACTATAAAAAAGACATGCATAGAGAATCTTAACGATTGGACGACTCCTAGACAGCTTGCCTACTAGTATAGAGCACTAACGTCTTCAGGATGTAACAATGTTTTTCCTGACTATATAAAAGAAATATGACGCTTCAACAAGCTCATATCGCCCAATTCTTGAATAATTAATGCTCCTAGACGATCGTGCTAGTACAGAACCATCAATTAATTATTTCTAAATCATTAGATTCATTAACTGAATCCTTAGAAAATATTCTACGTTCTTCATAATATTTTATTACTTCAATTCATGGTTCTTCCCAGCAGAATTCCATGGGTTAGTGATAAATATTCAACGTACGGGCATCTGAGCCGCCATCGAGTAAGCCCCGACCAAAATGGTGCAAGTGTACTCAACAATAATCCACTAACGAGCACCTGAATGCACAAACGAGCATTCAAAAATACGAAGGAACGATGAACCTGTATAAAATAGGAAGAAAAATGATAATAAAAAATATTAGCTAAGGCGCTAGGGGACTGAGCCCACCTGCCGGCCAGTCATGTCGTGGCTATTCCAACGCCGAATTCTTTATTTTATCATTTTTTATTATTTTTCCTTGATCTCATGAAAATCCCTTCATTTGAACAAATATCCTTCATTTTAAGGAAACTCCTCAGTTTCATGGTGTTTCCTCCATATAGGAAATAATAAAAATTAGGAAAGGTGTCGCGGGAGCGAGCTCACTAGTCGACCGGTCATGCCCAAGTTGTGACCGGTCCCACACCTTGCATTCCTTATTATTTTATTATTATTATTTCCTTCATCCCATGAAATTCCTTTGTTTCATGATATTTCCTGCACATCAAGGAAAAGATATAAAATTAGGGAAGACTCGCGGGATCAGGCCCTAGCCAGCCGACCATACCCTAGTTGCGGCCGGTCCCACATGACCCTTATTTTATTATTATTAATTATCATTGTTTCCTTCATCTCGTGGAAACTCCTTCACCTTAAGGAAAACTCTTTTATTTCAACAAACTACTTGATTTCATGGTATTTTCCTAAAATCATGAAAATAATATAAAATTAGAAAAAGTTCCATGGGACCAGGCTTATTGGCCGGCCGGCCATGCCTTGGCCATAGTCGGTCCCACACTTCATGATTCCTTATTTTATTATTATTATTTCCTTCATCTTATGAAGTTTCCTCTGTTTGAGCAAAAACCTTGATTTCTTCATATTTTCTCAAATGAATGCTCAAATGCACCCCAAAAAATATCAAAATTCTCAGGACTGAGACACGAATACATTAGTGGCATGAGCATATTACCTTGACCGACCAAGGTTGGCCCTTTGGCTTGCAAGAGGCCCGTCCCGCATATTTTCATCATTTGACCTAATTTGTTCACATTAGGTCCAAACTCTTCCAAACAACTTGGAATTTCATAAAACGATCATCAATCGGTCCCATGACCAACCAGGTACGATTTCATGAACCCTTGGTCATTCCTTCATCTCTTCATAATTAATTAGGTTTTATCACCTAAGGCTCAGACGAGCATTATTTCAATAAATGATTAAACCAGCATTTGATCATCTTTTCACCAACTGGCCTTCAAGAGACTTTGGTATTTTGCTCAGTAGAGCATCTGGGCGTTACATGGTCGACTCATCATCCCATGTAGCTGGTCCCTCTTTCACTCCGTGGTTGATTATCAATAAATCATCAGTTGATCAGCAATTGATCGAAATTAGGGTTTTCGAATCCAAGGTTCCTATTTCCATATTCAAACGCTAATAATTTTACGCTGATCCTGTGATCAACATTTTAATTAATTATACTCGGTTCAGCTGCCAGTATTCTAAATTAATATTTTATTTGGTTTTGTTACCAATAATTCATCAAACGAGCAACATTTGCTCAGATGAGCAATATTTGCTCAGACTAAGGAATATTGGTTCAACTATCAATATTCAAAAATCCATCGAATGAGCAATATTTCCTCACATTAACTATCAACTACTCGAGAATTATACCTATGTATCAATAGGCACGTTCGATTCATGAGTCTTAGAACATTTTCAAATCACGTTCGACTCAGCAATACAAGGACTCATCGTCCCATGAAGTCAACAACAGACTAACTAAATACACGCCTGTCTTGCAGACTCACAATCACGAGACATCAATCATGTTACATGGGGGGATATTAATTAGGGTTTTGGTCTGGCGGTCTACGGCACGTGTGTTCATACACACGATGCGAATGTGAGCAAGTCGTGCAATCAGTTGGAGGAGTTATCGAAGTTGTGGATGGAAAATCAACCAAGTCTCCGCATGATGAGCAACTGGTTTTAACACGATTTCCACTTCCCCACTCTTTGACTCCAGCAACTGTCACACTTCATGGGATCAAGGTGTTTACGATTCTAGCAATATAAATAAGTATTTGAATCATGATTGAAACAACAGACATTCTTTCTTCGACAAGACACTCTTTCGTTGAACAGAAAACAAGAGCACACGAACTCATCGTCTGAACAATTACTCTCAACAGAGCAAATTCAATCAATCGGAAATTATCTTATTTCTTCACGCAGAATACACAATACACCTACAATCTCGATCACCATTGATCTCACACATTTCTCAGCTTCCCTCCTACAAATCGACCCATCCTATCTTGTGACCGAATTGACTCTGGAACGACCATTGTCTTGGTTTAGGCCGGAGTACTACAGATTGATCTCTCGAATTCAAAGCATTCCCTTTTTGCAGTGCATCTGTGTTAGGTTAAACAGTTCGCTCAGTTCAAGGAGTTTCCTCCGCACAGTCGTCTCCTCAATTTCTTAAAAACCAGCAACTCGTTTTTCCCCATCTACAGAGTTGCTACGGACCAAAGTCGAATACTTGATAAACCAATTTGTGTCACACAGAAAAGTCTATTGAATAGATAAATTTGTCTCCCACAGATAAACCTATGAGTTTTGTTCCGTCTTTTGATAAATCAAGGTGAACATGAACCAATTGATATACCGGACTTATATTCCTGAAGAACATCCTAGAAATATCAATCACCTCACAATAATCTTAGTCGTATGGTAGCGAAACAAGATATTGTGGAATCACAAATGATGAGACGAAGATGTTTGTGACTACTTTTTATCTTGCCTATCAGAGATTAAGTCTCGAGCCAATCTTAGAGAACATAGTACTCAATCACGATAGAAAAAAGCAAGATCAGAACACGCAACTACAGAGAAAATAGTTGGGTATGTCTTCACAATCCCAATGAAGTCTTCAAGTCGTTAACCTACAGGGTTTTGGAAAAACCTAAGGTTAAAGGAGAATTGACTTTAGTCGCAACTAGTATCACACAGGAGGTGTGGGGATTAGGTTTCTCTGTTTCTATAGTTCTCCCTTATATAGTCTTCAAATCAAGGTTTGCAATCAATGTTACCTTTGTAACAAAGCATTCAATATTCACCGTTAGATGAAAACCTGATTAGACTCAAGCTAATATATTTCAACCGTTAGATCGAACTTAGCTTGTTACACACAAATGAAAAGTGACTTCGTTTAGATATGAGTAACCGTACCTAAACGTGTACACCTTCGTTGGCTGAACAATAGTTAACCGAAGTTAGCCATATGAACACTTTCATATCAACCTTATTCATCTTAACCATAACTAGTTAAAATGACTCAAATGAAACTAATTCTAGAGTTGTTCAATTGTTTATATTCTCATAGAAGTATACAAGACACAATTGAAGTAAAATCGATTTTGATTCACTCGAATCAAGTCATGAACATTATAGCCACGGTTTGCAAAAGATTGCATTCCTTATTATATATAAATGTAGTAGTTCATGAACAAACCGATTTTAGAATGCAAACAGGTACACATACCTTAGTGGCCGGACTAAGTTTGGGTTCACCAGTATGCAAACGGGTACGCATACCACTAAACTCAGTAAAGTCCCGGAACTTGAACCTCACGCCAGTACGCGTACCGGTATGCGTACTTAGTTCCCAGACCTCTACTAAACCAATAAGTACGCATAGGGGTATGCATACCATGGTTCTCGGACTTGGATCACACATATGCAAGTACGTATACTGTGCTTATATCCAATTGTTCTAAACTCTCTTTTCAACCATAACATTCTCGGAAGACGACAATATCTGTCTCACAAAATCTATTAGCTTCAAAGCAATTTTCAAGTGATCGAATGATCAATACGAAACATTCCGAGTCTACATCAAACGATTGTCTCACACAAATCATGTAAGATGTTACAAGGAGATTTTCACATGATCATCTTTTGACTTTCGTCAAGAATATAAGATGAACTTGGTTAAAGCGAAAGCTTACTACCAGTTGCACCATGCATTAGAGTTGATGCATTTCTTTATCTTTCCGCCAGTTACACCATGCATGGACTTGAATGTAGTTGTATGTAATGAGGTGAGTGGTGAGTACAATTTTTTTTTGATGGAAAACGAAATTATATTAAGACTAAGAGATACTGTATAATAATTCTACAATTTCATTTTTCAAATATATTGGAGATGATACTCTCCTTTTTGACCTTCTGGTGAATGTGTCTATTCTTGTGTTAGGATCTTGAAATCCTCGCTTCTTTAGCTATTGAGTCCGCCGCTGCATTATGGTCCCTGATTATGTGTCTGATTTTTGCTTGGGGAAGTCTTTTTAGAATTTGCATAATGTCTTCAACAGTGTTCTCAGTTACCCAAGAAGTGATCTCACCAGCATTGTTGAAAGAATCGACTAAGATTTTGCAATCTGTGGCTATTGTAACACTTGAGAGAAGATTTTATTCTAACCATTTCAAAGCTCTTAGGAGCGCCTTTGCTTCTGCATGAACAGATGTGAAAGCCAACTCCGACCCCACTGAAATATGCAGAACGCTTCTTGGTCCGTCGAGTAAAGGATGAAAGCGTATCCCATAGAAGAGTCCTCCTTTTTAAAAGCAGCATCAACAAATATTATCCAATCCGAATTGAAGTCCGACCAAGAGGATCTATTAGACTTAATTTCTTTTTTAGTCAAAAGATTGTCCTTTGTGTTTGCCTCTTTCATGAAGTTGTTTATTTGTTCGATCAGTCTTCTGGGATCTGGGTTTGTTTGCTGAAAAACTACCTCACACCTGTATTTCCAAATAAACCACATAGTAGTAGAAATTTTTTCCTTGAACTTAGAGAAATTTGAGTCTTCAATCCAAGTTTTAACCCATTCCTCTATCGAAGCTGTGAAGATTTGCGAATTTGCTGCATCTAGAGAGCACCCAAACCATATGGCCCTCGCGAAATGGAAATTTTTGAAAAGATGTATTTTCGTTTCCACCTCTTGAGAATTGCACATTGGGCAATTTGGCGAGATTTCCGAATTGTGTGCTGCCAGTCTACTTTTTGTGGGTAAGGCCTTTTGAATTAACTTCCATATGAATAGTCTAATTCTTGGGATAATTTGAATTTTCCGTAAAGATATACAGGGGAAATCATTTTCGTTCTCATTATCCTGTCCTTGATTGATCAAAAAATTGTATATATTTTTTTGCTGAGAAGACCCCCGAATCATGGTGTTTCCATCTAATTTTATCCGAAGCTTGTACTCTAGGTTGAATTGTCAGAATATTTTCCTTTATTTTAGGAGGGAATAAGCTAGTTACTAAATCATAATTTCATCCTCCTCTTGTATTAAATAGCTCTTTTACTTTTCTGCGGCAAGGGTTCTTCTTTATTGGTTGGTTCACGATGTCTTCATTAGGTATCCGATTGTCTTCCCAAATCTTCACCTGATTTCCATTTTTCACTTGCCAAGTGTAATTTCCTTTGATAATATTCAGACCTTTTTGAATGCTTGTCCATATCCAAGAAAGCTCATAGTTTCTAGTTGGTTCCATTGGGTTTCCGTTATCAAAATATTTCGCTTCTAAAAGTTTTACCCATAATTGGCCCTTTTCAATAATTAATCTACTGGCTAGCTTTGTTAGAAGAGCTATATTAAACTTTTGTGGATTCTAGATGCCCAATCCCCCTGTGATTTAGGTCGACACATATTATTCCACGCCCTTATATATCCGCCTTTTTTCTTGGATTCATCTTTTTTCCACCAAAAATCTCTCTGAACTCTGTCTAGCTTATCCAAAGTTTCTTTTGGGAAAGCTAACATTTGCATTTGATAAGTGGGGTAAGATTGAAGTGTAGCTTGTATTAAAACTGTTCTTCCCGCTTGAGATAACAGTTTTGCTTTCCAACCCTGAAGGGTGTTGTAATATCTTTGTAGGAGAGGCTCAAAATTCTCTTTTCTATTTTTGTGGAAAAAAATGGGAGTTCCAAGATATATATCTTTTTTCGTCATCAGGGGAACTTTTAAAAAATTTGCTATTATTTTCCCATGTTTAGGATGGATTTTTGGGCTGAAATAAATTCCGGATTTTTGGGCTGAAATAAATTCCGGATTTTTGGGCTGAAATAAATTCCGGATTTTTGGAGATTTACCATTTGGCCAATGATCTCCCCGAAAGAGGATAGGATATCTAGAAGATTTTTCGCTTCTCCCAGGCCGGCTTTGGTGAATAGAAAACAATCATCGGCAAAGAAAAGGTGCGAGATGGTTGGGGCATTTTTGTTTATCTTTAGACCCGATTTTTTTTTTCTCTAAGGTAGCTTTTTCTAGAAGTATGGAAAGGATGTCCATGCTAATGAGGAAAAGATAGGGGATAGAGGGTCCCCTTATCTGAGGCCTCTAGATGTATTGAAAATTGGACCTGGGGAGCCATTTAGGAGGATTGAGAAAGAAGTAGTGGAGATGCATTGAGAAATTAAATGGACCTAGTTATCACTAAAACTGAAGGAGGATAAGGCCTTTTTGATAAAATGCCACTCAACCCTAACAAAATCTTTAGAAAGATCTAATTTTAGCGCTAAGAAACCTTTCTTTTTCTTCGATGTTTTCATCGAGTGGATTAGTTCGTGAGCAATGATGATGTTATCGGAGATTTGTCTCCCTGGTAGAAAAGCGGATTGGTTTGGGGAAATGATTTTTTTTAGAAAGGGCTTTAGTCTATTTGCGAGAATTTTTGAGATAAGTTTGTAGACAGTATTACTGAGGCTGATGGGTCTAAAATCACCGGGGGTTTGAGGAGTGGTGTTTTTTGGGATTAGGGTAATGAAAGAGTGATTTAATTCCTGATCCAAAATTCTTGTTTTAAAAAACTCATGGATTGTGAGGTGATATCAGTCCCTGAAGCTCCCCAATTTGCTTTTAAGAAGCCCGGTTGAAAACCATCTGGGCCAGGAGCACCCCAAGGATTCATATTGGACAGGGTAGACCAGATTTCTTATCGAGTTGGGATTTGAGTTAAGGCAATGTTTTCTTCAATGGAGGTACAAGGTGCAATTATTTCCGACAAATCGACATTATAATTACTCAAATTCGAGGTTCCAATCTGGGTGAAATGGTTTATTAGAAGGGAATTTAACTGTTCTCTATTTGAGATCCAAAGACCTGAGGGTTCTCTGAGGGTGTGGATTGCGTTGATTTTTTTCCTACTGGAAGCTGAAGCATGGAAATACTCAGTATTTTGATCGTATTCCTTGAAAAACTTATCACGAGAGAGCTGATGGTAATAATCATTTTTGATTTCATACCATTTCCCAAGCTCCGCTTGTAAATCCTTGAGAATTGTTATCTTGGAAGAAATATTTCCCTATTTGTGTATATTCTCTATCCTGGTAATCAATCTTTTTATATTTTTGTGGTTATTACCGAAAACTTCATAATTCCAATGGGCTAAATCCGAAGATAAAGATTTTAGTTGTTGGGCTAAATTTGAGGAGGTACTGGATTTTAGTTTCCAAGAAGCCTCAACAACTGAGGTTAACGTAGGGTGGTTTAACCAGGATCGGATACATCTAAAAGGCTTTTGTAATTTCTTGGGTTCCGGATTAGAGTCAAATAAAATCGGAGTGTGATCTGACCCCACTCTGGATAGATGGCTTACCTTTGTATCCGGAAATAATTGAATCCACTGGAATGATTCAAGTGCTCTGTCAATTATCTCACAAATGTTTGCTTCTCCACTCTTATTATTTGACCAAGTGAATGGTGCACCTTCATAACCCGCATCTTGTAAACCCATTGAGTCTATTACGTTTGTAACAAAAGCTTTACTACTCGAGCTTGTGTTGTTTCCACCTTGCTTTTCGTCTGGGTCTAGTATTATATTTAGATCTCCAATTAAAAACCACGGGTTTTTAATTCCTTTCGCTAACTCTGAAATATAAAACCACTGGGAAAGTTTTTCATCAGCTTCCACTGCGCCATATACACACACCATTTCTATAACTGTTTCTCCTATTTTTGATTCTAAATGGCAAACATTGAGATTTTCAGATAATAATTTCATTTCCAAGTTATTATGCCAAGCAATGGCTAATCCCTTAGCTATTCCCACAGATGGAACAATGAACCAGTCATGAAAATTAGACTTCTTTAAGAAAAATTCCATTTTGTCTATTTGGGATTTTGTTTCAGAAAGAAAAATTATGTCTGGTTTATGATCCTGGCATAGCTGGTTTAGATGATCTCTAGTCAATGGAGTTCCAATTCCTTGTACATTCCATGAAAGGAGTTTCATTATGAAAAGCAGTTGAAAAGTCAGAGAGAACTGAATGAAGAAGGGATATACAATACACTATTTTAGGACCAGTTTGGAGTAGGAAAAAAAACACTGACCACCAAAAACAGAGCTAAAGAATGACCAACAGTATAGTGAGAAAAAATACAGCTAATAAATCTCAAAAACAAAAAACTAGAGATCACAAGAGAGAAAAAAACAGAATGAGAACTACACCAGGATCAGGTAAACAGTACTTGGATTGAGCAAATAACAGAAATAAACTAAAACAAAAGGGAGTGAATGGAAAATATATCAAAACAGGGAGTTTAAATTATGAGCAGATCACACACTGTAAGATGAGAAAAACAAATTAACAGCAGCAAGGATGGAGCAGGCTATTGCAAAACAAGATAATTACAGAAAACTAAGATTGTCTAAGAAAATTTCAGATTATAAACAAATGATTGTTGAGGAGAATATCAAAACCAGGGGATTATGCTACCATAAATTCAAATTTCAGTCCAAAATTCAGGGAGGGGACTAGGATTACGCTGCCATAATTACAGTGTGTCAAGATTTTCTATTGTGCCAACCCACTAAGCCACCCAATGTAAAGGAAATTGCAGTAAGAGTAAAATAAAACAAGGTAGCTTAAGATGACTAGTTGTGCAGAGATACACATGGCTATCAGGAAACACAGAGAGATTCAGAGGGTTGAGGCCTAAAGATTAAGCTTGACAGAAAAGTAATACTGAAAACAGATTAACTAACTGAGACTGAAATTAAACAGATTTAACAAACTAAACAAGGGCTACAAACAGAAGGAAAATACAGGAAAAAAAGAGCAACTAAAGCAACAATACAAAGACTCAACAAAAAACAAATATTAAGCAAAAAGACAGATAAAAGGATCTCATGAGCTCTGATGGCAACGTAACCCTGGATTCATATTTGCTGCTGTTATGTTGAGATCATTTTGCAGATAGATTAATCTTCATTATCCTTCTCTTGGGTATGTCCACTAGAAGAACCACCATTGAACCACTGATGAGGATAGTTCTTCATGGAACTCGCAGGATCATATTCTTCAATTTCTCTAATTTCCACTTGTCTTGGATTAGGAGGAGTAAGAGTCAAATCCAGGTTATCAAATTTTGGCCTTTTTGGTACAGGTAGGGATTATCCCAGTGGAAGTAACTCTGCATCAAGATCCAGTTTCTAAAATAGGTTGTGCTCATTGAGTTGTTCTGCTGCTGAGATGAAGAGCCTTCATCCCATGATCTAAAAGCTGGAGTGAAAGGATTTCCAGGTTTATCTCTCTTTTGAATGACCTTCCACATATATGCATCTAGTTTAGGACTAACAACAGCAATGCTAAGAACAGGGGTATTAGGGACTACTTGATCATCACTCAAAGCAGATGCATGACTTGCAAGTTGTCTTGAATCACCCTGATTTTCCTTGTCATCTTCTAGTTGAGAGATATAGTCATTGCAGGTTACCTCAGTTGCATCTTGTTCCACAGAAGAGTCGGTCAATCTGTCCTCAGAAAGACCCATATTATATTGCACCATCACTGGTTGCATCTGCTCTTGTTGCAAAACCACCTCTTGCTGCATTGCTAGCAGTGTTGCATATGCATGTGCTTGGTTAACTTCAGCTTGGTGTTGATCTAATTCAGCTTGCAAGCAATTCCTCATCTTGTGTCCAATCAAGTCACAGTACTCACTAAAGTTACATGGAAAGTTATGGAACTGAAAGTAAATTGGGTTAACAAAGCCCAATTCATTTTCTGCATTGACAGTAAACCTAAGTCTCTGCCTGAACCTTATGTTTGCCCTGACTGTGATTGAGAAGCTCCCATTATTTTTCCTCACATGATATGAGAAAGATAGAATCTCCCCCATGCAAGTCAAATACCTTCTGAGGTTCTCACTTGTAACTTGAGTTGGTGATAAGTTACTAATAGTTATGAAGAACATCTCCATAGTTGGGTACCAGTCTTGTAGGTTATCTGTAGCTTCCCATTTCTTGATACAAAATAAATCTCCAAAAACTCTTCTTGTTGCCAGGTTTAAAACTCTCTGCATCTCATAATCATGTTGAAAACTTATGATATAGATCCACTCACTAGCTTTTCTGATTGAAAGACCCCCATGAATCTCCCATTGATATAACAGTACATTTTTGACATCCCAGCAGTTTCTATCTACTGGTTCAGCAAAGGTTCTTATCAAGCAATTGGTCCATAAGAGATGAGTGTTTTGAAATCTAGAAGGAATGATTTCATTGAGGTTGAATTGCCTCCCATTTCTCAGATTCAGGGACTGTTGAAGGTGGGTAGTAAGTTGTGAGACATCACCATGCCAGATTGCATACATGGTGATACACAAAAACACAGCAGAAGCTACAGGGTATTGGAAGAGGATATGGCTAGTAAGAGATACTACTGTATTGAAGAGGTTTCTAAGCATGAGAGGGATGCACTATGTTACTATGGAGAACGTCTTCTTAATCAAGAGTTTAAATAGCAATGGAAATCAACTGTGGGAATAAAAAGACAAGAATTTTGATATAAAACTACAAGTTGAAACCCTAACCAGCGTGTAACAGAGGGGAATTCAGAGTATAATTTAGAAAGAAGGGGATAATTCACCAGGTGTAAGAAATTTTGAGAAGGTTCTTACAGATGTCAAGGATTATTAATATAATCGCTCCATTAATTTGTAAATTAATCATTTCTTTGATGATCCACTAATTTGTTCTTCACAAAACTTCAACTTGAAAAGACAAAATCAAATCATTACCTGACCGTCGAAGAAAAGATTAGAAGAAACCGTGTGATTTTGAGTTGAATCAGAGAACAAATCTGGCCAAATCTAACTTTTCTGCAACTTGAAAAACTGTATTCTCTTCTTTTTTTGCTTTTCCATCTTCTACGTGTAAATCACCCACAGAAATTTCTAATTGTGATCTTATTTTAATAATCAATTTTCAAATCAGTGAATAGAAAATCCAACTTTTCAGTCGGTGCAACTTGAAAACCAAATCATTATCTGACTAATAAAGCCTAAATCAGAAGAAACCTAAAAGTGGATTGAATGAGAGAAATTATAAAAAAAAACCCTTTCCTGCAACTTTTAATCTTGATTTCTTTTTCTTCATCTTCGATTGTATTACCCATTAAAATTGTCTATCTTTAAAGAATTTTAAAGTCTGATCTCATATCTTAACATCAGCTTATGAATCCATAAAATATTATACCATCAGAGCCCAAGAATCGGCTAATTAGCCGCTCATGTTTTGAATAAAATTTTCAGGGAAGAAAAACTCGAAATAAAACTGGTTCTATCGTGGGAAAGCCCTAAGGGGATTATAGGACCAATTCGCCTTTAATTGGCTCAGCTCGGTGAGAACATTTGAATAAAAAGTAACGAATATATAAATAATATCTGAAAACATATTTATATAGAAGAAATATTTGATTTTATTGAAGGAAAGTTTCTTAATTATTTTAGTTGTTGGATAAACCCAACAGATATTTTATGCTCCCTAGTTTTATTTTCGGTGACGTGGATAAAATAACGACACCTCTTTTCGCCACATTGATCTGACATATCAGGTCATCTTTGATTCAACTGTCAAAGCAGCGCTAGCTACTTAGCAAAGTTGGTTTATAAGATACTAATAACTAAGGTTAGTTATATAGCTAATATCGAGGGACATAGATGGTTTTACACCAACTTTTCTAGCCTTGTTAGTCAAACAGATGGTTTGGAAAGATTTTTATTTCCAATATTCAAGTAAAAATAACATTCCATTGAGACAACTAAATTCTCCTAATTACATTCAAGCAAGAAAAACAACTGGCATCACAAGCTCTAAAGAATTCCACTGAATGGTTTAGACTTTTAGCGGGTAGGCTGGCTCCGCCACTGTTTGTGGGTGAAATTGCAGAAAATTGAGACTGCTGAAGATAAGAAACAAGGAACTTGAATTTCTTGATTTCAGAGATGAGCTAAGAAAAAGTATATCACATAATTCTTATTTAGACACAAGAAATAGTGATCTGAATTTCTGGAATTTTATATACGTTGAAGTATTAAACGAATTTTACACAAGAAATGAGACTGCAAATAGAATTCGAACATATTAAACGAATCTAGCAAAACTACTCTATGAAGTTCTTTTTCTTTTCTTGTTTTATATCTAGTCTGGCTGTTGAAGATGAATTTTTGTTGCCCCGCCACCAACACTTCAGTAGTCGTAATATTCCATGGAATGAGGCACGACCTTCTTCCCTGCATCGGCATAAGCACAAAAAGCGCCGAATTTCTGAGAGCTGTAACCCTGCTTCTGCAATTTCATCCATTTCTGCTTCTTTTCAGCAAATCTTCTTTCCTGAACAGGTGTAATCCCAGCCCTGCATGCAGCAAGCATCACAAAGAATAATTGAAAAATAAGTCTTACAAAGTTCAATACTCTTGAGGATATCACTTTCAACTTGAAGTAGAGTTGCTGAACCATTTTAAACATATTGCAGAAGTAGATTCCATTATTCTTGCCCAATGCATCTGTTTCTGTAGAAACCCTGTCACCAGGCACCAATTCGTATCCAGAGTAGAACCATGCTAATTACATCAGAAAAGATACAAAGATAACCTCATTCTTCTACTCCACTACGTACCACTATAAAATTTACAACAGAAAAGATACAACGCTAATCTCATACTTCTACCCGACTACATACCACTATTACTGATAAAATTACAACACAAAAGATGCGAAGCTCATCTAATGCTTCTACCCGACTATCACTATTTACTGACGGTCATATCTCAATCTTCATCATTCAACAATTCAACCCCAATCAACGGTAAGATACAGTAGATAATAATTGAACCTTCAGAATCAAGTGATGGCAAACAAAAATTGAAGTACCCTTGTGGTCTTAGTTAGATTGATCATATTCCACTCACGGCCTCCTTCTTACACACAACTGCTTAGGAACATAAAAAGACTTGTAACCTCTGCAGTGCAGCAAATTGTGAACTCAGGGTCATATAGGGAATGACGTCTCACAGCTTGAAGACACAATGTGCCAGGCAGTTGGAATAATGGTATTCATGTTCACACAAAATTACACAGAAAAGCTGCGCAATACAGAAACCAGAAAGCCTGATTGATCAACTTGGAAACGTTCTGAACTATACAACTAATAATCATCCTGGTAAACTGCCGAGCCTGAGGGGATTATCGAAGTCATTTACTTCACGAAATAATCCAATCTTAATATGACATACTAGTGAAAGTTTCCCAGCCAGTTAATCGACTCCTCAACCCAAATTAACTTTTTCATAAGCAGCAGTGTGACAAATATCTTCCTTCCTAAGATACCAAATTAACTTTTTCATAATCATGAACGTAACTAGATGTTTCTCCTTGGTAAAAAGAGCATAAAATGCAGGATGACAGAAAGACCCAAACTTGAATACTAGTAGAAAAAAGCTCCTTAAATAAGCTGGAGATTCTTCTGATGTGATAAGAAGAAACTAGAAAGCCACGATTTACCTTGAGTTGCTCAAATTAAGCATCTTGTTGCGAAATAGAGGCCTGGTACGAGTTGTAGCTGGTTGCACATTAGTGGCAGTCCCCCTTATGATATACTGGTTGTCTCGGAGGTTTAGGTATCTTTGAGAAGGCAAACCCTGTCTGACAGAAGGTTTAGAAACCTTCAAACGACTCCAAACACTTGTAGAATTCCTCCCTAAAGGAGCACCAGCAGTTGGAAACTTGTCCCTTCTGTTGGGATTCATAGATGATTTAGATTCCCTAAAACTACATACATTGGAAAAATTCCCACCAACAGCTGGAACGTTCTTCCTTTTGTTCAAATATGGCCTTGGTTTTCTGGGGTCAGAGCCAGCAGTTTTTCTGGAGATCTTGATAATATCATCCAAAGTCATGTTCATTTTCTTCTCGTTGATAGCAATTTGTTCAGCTGAAAGTGGTTGAAAAATCATCTGCAACAATGTACCTCAAAGTGAGATCATATTTTGCTATGCAAATACACAATCATAAAACAATTGACAAGGTGACAACAAATTTTGCAACCTCAAGTATTAAACAATCGAACATAATGCATAACTGCCACAGGTAACAGACATCCAAAACACGATATTCAATTTCACATGGATAAATTTTTCAAAGAAAATTTTGATGCCAAGCATTCACATGAGACCGAACCAAAACCCAGTCCAAAGAACATAGAGAATAGGTATGAACTAGAAACGCTTACAGCAAACTTTTATACAGAATAGGTATGAACTAGAAATTAGAGAAAATAATCAGCAAAAATCCACTTTAAAAAAAATAAGATTATACGGGTATCTCTATAAAACAATATCAAAATTGATCGGATCAAACAATCGAAAAATAAAATCATACAGGTTTTCTCTATACGAAATCAAAGCTAATCGGATTAAAACAAGGATCAAAGAGAACTTACATCTTGATTCTCTGATAAATCTATATCCATGTCTGTTTGTTTAACAGATGCAACCCTGACCTCTGCGAGGAGGAACTTCGGAGGGAGAAAAACACGAGAGGAAGAATAAAGGTGAATGTCTTTGAACTCGAGATGGCTATTTATAGAATAAACTCGACGCTTTAAAACGGGATTCACAAGGGTTAGGAAACAAGTTTATCGAACGGCTGCGCGTTTTAAAGTTCGGGCGGTTTCTAAATCTTTGCGGAAAGGGTTTCCTAATCCTACACCTCATGGTTTTTAGTAGTCGAAATTGGATTATTATCCTTATTTTTGTTGGGTTTTACAAACCTGATTAAATTGGGGTCTATATGATTTAATTGGGGCTTATAACTAGATGACAAAAAAGGTCACTGGAAATCACTTCACACCAACCCTTATCAAAATAATTACCAAACTACCTATTTTATCCATGATTAATTAGCACTAATTAATCATATTAGGATTTAATTTTGTTTTGGATGTGAGATTAATTAATGTTAGAGAGTTCATCAAAACATCAACATTTTGATTTTTTTTTCGTAAAAGTTACACAGAATCGGTTTATGTTCATCCACTTGTAAACCGATTCTGGATTGGTGTTTAGAATTACCAGAGGACATCCAGAATCGGTTTACTTTGACATGATTTATAATCCGATTATGAAAATCGGTTTTTTCTTATGACACATATAAACCGATTGTTTCTTTTCATTACAAAATTTTCATTCATCGCATTATTATTGTAGGATGCATTTAGCACATGCATCAAGCCTTTAAACCCCTAGGCGACCCTAGTGGACGAGTTATAGTCTCGTGAGGGTTTACATAGAGATCTACCCACAAAACCTACACTAAAACTTCTAAAGCCATCAATCTTCCTCCGAAGAAGACGATACATCATCCAAGTAGTGCGGGTTATCCACCGGGATTCTATCTGCCAAGAAGTGATAGCTTGCATCGAACGCGAATGGTTCCCCCTTTACCTCCAAGTAGCGTGTTTTCACGGCTTCGTGCTACAAAAAAAAACTTACATTTTTTAGTGGTGTTTCATTAGAAAATAAAACAACATGGGTTACGTAAAAACAACCACAAAATTACTCACAAATTGCGCAATGGACAAGGTGAAGGGCCGAGTGTTAAAAATCCGAGGTTGGAGAGCTAAAAAATCAAGTATCGCGTTTTCGATGACAAGGTGCCTATCGTGCACTTGTTGAACACTTCTTGCGTTAGGATTCCAAAACTCTTGGCTAATTTGTTGTGTACCCTAGCCCAAAAGGTTGTGGAATCCACCCTTTCGGAGGATTGACGTCTAAGTCGTTTTTCCGCATACCAAGCCTTGGTGATTGCCAAATCTTCATTTGAATCAAATGAAGTCATTCTTGTGTGTGGATGTATGAAATGAGTAGTTGTGGAGTATATGAAGTGAGGGGGAGTAAATTGATCAATTTTGGGGCAAATGCGGTCCAAGGGTGAGGTCTCCATTTATAGAGAAAGTCCCAAACGACTATTTTTTTTGAAAAACGTGAAATAATTCGAAATAATTGGTCTTTTAGAAAGACTGTAAACCCCGATTGTGTTTGCATGGCACTAGAAATCGGACTTTCTTGAGACCAATATAAACCGATTAAAGACAGTTAAAACTTTGAATTTTCACCGACATCAATCGGTTTATATATTTCCATATGTGATCCGATTCTAAAACATCCAGAAAGATTGGCATGCATAATCGGTTTTTATATTTCCATATGTGATCTGATTTTGTAACATCCAGAAAGATTGGCCTGCACAATCGGTTTTTAAAGCCATATCGAGTATACCGATTGTTGGCATGTCAGGCTAGAATCAAAACACAAGATCATCCAAAATAAAAACATAAACCACACCAATATCATCCAAAATACAAACATCAACCATCCCAAAAGACTTAAAAAAACCAGAAGTCTTATAAACTTAAAGTTTTAGAATTTAAAAGTGAAATTAAAAACTTAAGGAGCACCAGGAGCATTTGCAGCAGCACCAGCATCAGGAGCATTTGCATCAGCACCAGCATCAGGAGCGTTTGCAGAAGCACCAGCATCAGGAGCGTTTGCAGAAGCACCAGCATCAGGAGCAGCTGCAGCACCACCATCAGCATCATCATCATCAAGAGCAGCAACTTCTGCATCATCCATGGCCATAAATTCAACCATTTCTTCAAACATACCTTCCAATTCTTGATGGACATTCCTACCAGCTGAATAATCTTTCTCCTCATCCTGGCAAACGTCATGACCTCAACAAGCTCTTCAAGTGAAAGCATATCAATCAATGCAAGGGCTTGCTCAAGACGGGTCTCAGCTCCGTAAGCAAACTTATATAGGCTCCTCACTGGAACTTTTTGTGGTTTCCTCGTAATATCCTCCAAGGTTAATTCTCGATTGTAAAATGGTAGGTGTTTGAAGTCCATTCTACACAAAAAATAAACAAAAATCAAGTTAACAATCGGTTCATAAAGAATTATATGTAACCCGATTCTGAAGAAACAACCAAAATCGGATTAAACATATTACATATATAAACCGATTCTGGCTATGTATTTTCATATTTCATTTCTAAGACAGAATCGGATAATGTTAATCCTAATGTAACCCGATTGGTGTGCATGCTCTTCATGGTCGGGGGAAAAAATCCAAAATCGGTTTATTCGATAAGTCAATAAAAAACGATTCTGGATTGAATCAGAATTTTGATTTGTCAAAAACGATGATTTAAAGATGTAAATCAATAAGATAAGAAGATGGGTTGATGGAGATTACCTTCTTCTTGGTTGGATTGAAGATCGTCGGAGTAGAGGATGAAAAAAAAATTGATTAGGGTTTTGAGAATTTGGAAAGTTTATGATAGAAATGGAAAGATTTTTTAGGTTTAGGTTTTTTTGATTTTGGATTTACTAAAAATAGAAAGATTAGAATATATATGAGTGAGATTTAAAAATTAATGTGGGGGTAAATTAGTATTTTTGATAAGATTTGGGTGCCTAGAGTAATTTGGGGTGTGAGAAGGAAAAACCTATAGGCCCCAATTAAATCATATAGGCCCCAATTTAGCCAGGTTTTACAAATATGCTTATCACACAATAAATATGAATGATTTTTTAGGGACCATGGTTTTATTGAGAGGACCATGGTTTTATTAGGCCACCTTCCCTATAGTGATAAGGGGTGTCCTAAAACGTTGAAATGACTAACCTACCCTTAACCTAATTTAATTTAAAACCAACCTAATAACCACCTATATATATATAACCACCACCTCCTCCCACCACCACCGCCGATTACCACCACCACCTCCTCCGATTATCACCACCACCAATTACCACCACCACCTCCGATTATCACCACCACCAACCACCGATTACCACCTCCTCCCACCACCACCGCCACCGCCTATTTAAGAAATGTAACAACATCAATGCAATCACAATTAAGTTCGGTTACATAATAATTTTATCGAGTATAAAAGACGCCAGCCGCAACCTGATTCTGCCATGGGACCATTCCGGAGGTATTTTCCAACAAACCCTTCACTTTAATTTGATTTTGATTGCTTCAATCGAATAGAAATCATCAAAATAGGGTTTTAATAGGAGTTACAGAGTCATGTTCGGTTAGGCCGATTTTCCAAAAAACCCTAGTTTACTAACCGAACTTCTTGAAATGAAGAACACGAAGAACAATTCGGTTCTATTGGATTTAAAACTAAGTCACCGAACTCTCTGTTCGGTTGTTTCGCAAAAAAATTTAAAACTACAAAGTAACCGAACTCCACCCTTAGAACCGAAAAAAAACAAATCCAGTCTAACCGAACTGTGTTGTTGTGGCCACTATGTTGAGTTCCAAAATAACCGAACTTAGCCAATATAGTTCGGTTTGTTCGCAAAAACTTTTAAAACTACAAAGTAACCGAACTTAGCCAATAGATGTTGGAACTTCATATTTTTTTTGTTTGTTAAGTTCGGTAACTTCACAATTTTATCGCAGAAACCGAACTCAGAGTTCAGTTGGTTAGCTGTTAGGTTCAAGTTTGCGAAAGAACCAAACTTTGTAAACTTATATACTCTTATATTACGTAAAGTTCGGTTAGACCAAAAGTGCATGCAGTTTGCGAACCAACCGAACTTTGTACACCAAAGTTCGGTTAGTTGAGAACCAACCGAACATAACGCTGTAACTCCTAGAAATTCTATCATTTGAGAGTTCGGTAACCTGCGTGTTTGGAACAAGTAACCGAACTACACTTTCAGATGAGTTCGGTTACTTGTTCATCTCACGGGGCAACTGAACTACAGCTTCAGATGAGTTCGGTTACTTGTTCTTCATATAAAGTAACCGAACTGTTCAAAATCCAGTTCAAATCCGGATCATTTTGAAGATTAACAAATATTCTAGGAGAGGATGGAGATGAAGAATCAGATGAGTTTTCATCACTTGAATACTCAAACTTAGTGAATTGGAAAAAAAAATCTATTTTTCATGTTTTTCTCCTTCATCTTCTCTAACTCTACTCTCAATAATTCTACTCAACTAAATCTTTTAATTTAATCTCACTAATTGTTTTTAACTAAATCATTCACTAATCATCACCCAAAATTAATCAGGAGGGTAATTTAGGTATTAATATAAATATCTAGATAGGGGGTGACCTAGATTTACTTCTAATGTCTTTACCCAAAATAAAACCATGGTCCCCAAAAAATCGTTAATAAATATATCCCTCTCCTTGTACAAGCCCATTAGGGATCCATTAATATTTTTCCTTCTTACAAATTTACCCCTACTTACTAATAACGTTTTTAAAGACAATCGTTTCATGTTTTCATTTTCAGATCTAAACTCTCTGTGCTGCTCTCCCAAAAATCGCCGCCACCGTCATCGTCGTTTCTCCAACCATTTTTTTTTTTTGATGTCGTTAATGGTGATAGAGGATATTGAATCTGTATTATTCAATCGATATGAATTAATTTCTAATTAGATTTCACAAATCTTTATTCGCTGGTTGACAACGGTGGTGGTGGTGGAGGAGGATTAAGATTCTTCGTTGCATGGTTGTCGTTTCTGGTGGTGGTGCTGGCTAAATTGATGAAGTTAGGGTTAGTGGTTTGAGCTGCCGGTGGTGATGTTCGTACATTTTTGTTCTTAATTGTTTTCAGTAATTGCTACCAAGCCTTTGAAGGGGGTGTATCAAGATGTAACAGGAGGTGGTGAGTGAATGGTAGATGGTAATGGGTGGTGGTGGATGGTGGATGTTAAACATGAGGGACTAGATATGCTTCTTCGTTCAATACAAATCACTAATTCTAATTCAGGTATAATAATTTTTTATCTCTAAAAACTGAGCAAGGATTTTGGGTGCTATCTTTTGTTCTTTAATCATGCTTTTCATTCAATGGTAAATAAATACTGGTTGGATTTATTGCATTTCCGACTTGTTATACGTTTTTTTTAATTTTGATGCTATTATCAATTTTTGCTTTCCCGTTTCACTGTGTAGTGTTTCATTTTGATCTAAGTTTTGACTTTTTGGGTTTTTACTGAATTTTTTGTTTTAATGAAATTAAGATTGTCGGTGGAATATCTTAAAGTTTCTTGATCATTATAGATAGATGTTGAATGTTAGAGTGAGTGTAGCTCTTTCGTTGGGTTATAGTTCTAGTATTAGTGTACAACCAAATTGGAATGTGGTGGTGAATGATGTCGTAGTGGAGGTGACGGTGGTTGCGGTTGTGGATGTTTTGTGTTTTGTGTATGATAGTTCTTTAATTTGTTTTTTATTGTAACTGGAGATGGAAGGGGTGAAATTGGTGGGGGTTTGAAGTTGGTGGGCGTGTAATTGATAGGATTATAGGAGTAGAAATGAAGTTGTTGGCGTTGTTTTGTGTTTAGCTTCGTATGGAGAGCTTGGTTTTGAAGCTGTTGTTGTTTATGAAGCTACAGGTGATGATAAATTGTTATTGTTTATATGTTTTTATGGGATCAATTTCTGTTGTTGACCCAATTTTTTATGGAATCAACTACTGTTGTTGATCCAATTTTTTATGGGATCAACTACTGTTGATCCTTTCAACTACTATTTGTTGATATCATTTCTTGGATTAGTATAATCATGCTTATAGTTTAAATCATGTAATTTTCTTCGCTGAACTGGTGGTGCAATGGTAGCATGACTGACTCCATGTCAGATGATGCGTGTTTGACTCACGCCAAGTTCACTCCATTTACATGGATCAACTTTCATTGTTGATCCAATTTAGTGGATCAACTACCATTGTTGATCCCATAAATTGGATCAACTTCTACTGTTGATCCTTTTTTTTTTGATCAACTACCGTTGTTGATCCCCTAAATTTGATCAACTTCTACTGTTGGTTCTATTTTTATTTGGATCAACTACTGATGTTGATACAAAAATATCTGAACCAGTGGTTGCGGCGGCGATGGTGGCGGCGGCGACGGACTAGTGGTGGTGTAATGGTGATGGTGGTGACGGTTGGTAGGTGGTGGTTGGTAGGTGGTGGTGGAATGGTAGTTGAATGTTGGTGGTGGTGGTGCTAGTGGGTGGTGAAGTGGTAGAGGAAGAAATTTGTTCCATTTTGAAATAAAGAAAAATATTATATGGATGAGGGTATTAAGGTAATCTAATTTTAAATGGATAAGGTTATTAAAAATTAGGGACATATTTATTACGGTCCGCGAGTTATAACCCCAAAGGTGTCACTATCCATATACAAAAACTCCAACAAAACAAATTGTTCACAAAAACCCCATTTAATATAAACTGTCTATATTACCCTTCTAGTTTAAATCACCCCAACAAAAATAAAAATCAACCACACACTTTAATTCTTATTATATTGTCATCCCCAACAAGAAATAAACAACCACCAATAATCACCGCCGCCACCGATAACCACCGCCACCACCTCCGACCACCGCCACCGCCACCTTCCGCCACCTTCCGCCACCTTCCGCCTCCCCCACCGCCACCCTCCCCTTCCCCCCCTCCGCCCCCCCTCCTCCCCCCCCCCTCCTCCTCCTCCACCCCCTCCCCATCCTCGCCTCCCCCTACCACCACCGCTCCCTCCCCCAGCCCTCTCCTTCTTTTGCACCACCACTGCAGCCACCCTACCATCCACACCACCATTGTCGACCACCACCCACCTCCACCACCTCCGACCACCACCACCACCACCACCACCACCGATACTACGTAATTGCACCACCAATACCAGCCACCCTACCATCCAGCACCACCACTGTCGACCACCGCCGACCAAAACCAGCACCACGACCGCCCACCACCACCACCACCCAAAAATACAATGAAACCAATTTTGGTTTCATCTTGGTTTCGTGAGAAATCACCTGCAATAAATTTTTTAAGAGGTATTATACATCTTCATGGATAGAAATACATTGTTGAAATACGATAAAACCGATTTTGGTTTCATCATAAATAAGAAACCATAATTGGTTTCTGCGCTTTAACAGCAATACCACCAGTTATGTCTCAAGACCCATTACTCAGCTTCACCTGGTTTATCTTTCCATCTAGGTTTACAGGCAATTCCTCATTGTATTGCAGCACTTCATTGCACCTGCAACTACAAATTCACTTCAAATCTCATACCCACTGCATTACTGCCTTCCATTTCAGTTCAAGCTCATACCTGAACACCACAAATGCTCCATCTCAGGCTCAGTTTGATCTTCAACTGGACCTGCAATATCCGTATTAATTCAACCAGAGCAACACCAGTTCCTCCATGGTTTCTGATTATCACCAGCTGCAGTTCATAATCACCACCAACATAGGCATCTCAGTTCTTCTCTACACTCTCAACCTGCAACTGTACTTAAAAACCATTCTCAAGCATCAGCTCAAACCATTCTTCATAGAGAACCAACTCAAAGCCAACACCAGTACCACCTTCTCTATAATATTAACTTCAGCTGCAACCGGAGCTTACTAGCAGCATCAAATGAAACTCGTCACAAGACCCTGTCACTGCAATAACCATATCAAACCCATCACTGCAATAACCATATCAACAATACCAGCAACTACACTTGCACGCTGCCAATCTGAAAGCAGCGGCAGCAACATCTCCTAGCTGACTCTACTCAGCTCCACAATCCAATTCACCACCTGCAATTGCTTCCCATTTCAATTCTAGCCATCATTTTTCTCTATTAAACCTTCTTTTGGACCCTCTCCTTCACCTAATTTCAGAATCAGATTCTACTGTTTCCAGAACAGTTTCATGTTTCCCTTCTTCCTGTAGTAAAGAAGTTTCATCAACTTTATTCATCCCAAGAGCAGTCCTTAATGTCTCCATCTTTCTCTCAACATCACAACAACACAGATCCATGCTCTATACAACAACATTACAGCAACACAGATCCATGCTCTATGCTACAACACATATTATCAACTGCCAGGACCACCATTGTCGACCACCGCCAACCACCACCGACTAAAACCAGCAACATCGCCAACACCCGCCGACGACCACCACCACTGACCAAAAATTAGATGAAACCGATGTTGGTTTCATCATAAATACGATGAAACCGATTATGGTTTCATCATAAATAAGATGAAACCATAATTGGTTTCATCAGAATTCATCAGTAGCTGCACTTCATTTAAGCTTCATTTCTTCTCTAGTTTACAGCATCATCTGTTGTAACTCAGCTCTACTTTCATCCTCCGTCTATCCACAACAGCACCATCTGCTTCATTGACCATTTCAACTTAAAATCAGATCCCTCTTTTCAACTCATCAGAGATCCTTCTAATTTGACTAAATCGTCTGTTAGTTAAGGTACATTAAACGATAGCTTCATTAGTTAATCAAACTTAAGAAACTTCTGAAACTCGTGCTTGAAAAATATAGACCTACGGCTATTTTTCAGTCAGAGAAGAATAAAAAGAGATAAGCAGATACAAGATAACTTTGTTTGTGTTTTAAGGATATGCAAGTAACTGGCTCTATTCTAGAGTATCAATATTCGTAACATACTGCGGTTTCCATTGATGTGCACCTCAGATACTTGAAACCTATGCCAACGTACACTGAGAATGCTAAAACATCTACCATTCATTAACTTGCGTGACCTAGACAAAATAAGAATCCTACAGTTTCCTCATAACTAAGACAATTACGAGATCACCAGTTCTATATACTCAAACAGATGGATTAAAATAAAAAAGCAGGTTATATATACCTCAGTTCTTTCGTCACGCATCATATTAATGGCAACAACCTCAATAATATTTGCTAGCTAAGCTTCTACCATCCCCTCTGCCATACTAGCGACGACCATATAATCTACATCTTCAGCATTGTCTGTCATCCTCTTCTTATTAGATTTTCACTGCTCCAGTTGAAGTTTATAATGTGCTTGAAGTTTAGATTTCCACTGCTCCAGCTGAACCATGGCAGCAACCACCATTTCCTTGTCATCTACAGCTCCACATTCCACCACTGCGACACATAGCTTCTTAACCCATTCACAGCTCCATAACCTCCACCTGCATCATTTCAGTTCACAAGCCAATGCCATTATCTTCTTTATCCTGCATACCAACCAACACAAGGCTTCAACTGGTTTAAATCCTACCAGCAATCCATGGCTTAACCTGCAATTCCAGTCCTTGCGCTAGAGCTAACACCACCAGACAACTGCACCTACATCTCTGCCATCAGACCACAATAACAACAACAACATCAATATTACATCTTCTTAAACACCAGTTCTCAACACAACTTGCACTTCTTATTCAATTCCTTCTCTTCACTTCCATGACCACCTCACTGAACTGTAGTACCACCAATCCATCGTCACCTGCAATTTCAATAGCAACTGAGGCATCAATTCAGTCAACACACAGCACCAAAAACTCCATTCATCTTCTTCTCATTCTTTTCTCATTTGAATATGCCCAGCAACAACATCTTGCGACTCCAGAACCCATCTCAAATCGAATCGTAGTTTGCCAAGTTCATTAATGCATCATTTCGATCATCTACAGTTCCATTTCCGCTTAACTGATTTCACTATCACCAGCAGCCACAGCAGCTCATCTTCGATTTCTTCTCATCTCTGTTTCATAATTCCACCACCATCATTCTTCAGATCCATCCTCAACACCAGCGGCCTCATTCATTTCTCGAATTGACAGAAAATCCCTAATTTTTTCTTCAAGAGCACCAACACAAACCCTCAATTTCTCCAGATCCCCATTTCAGTTCATCCAAAACTCCACAACTGAATTCAACAGAAGCTAGCAGAACCCATCTTCACATCTTCTCAATCTAACTCAACTATGAGTTTCAATTTCTGAATCAACCCCAGGCGAGATGCAGATCCAATTTCTTGCAATCTCAGATTCAACCCATCTTGAATCTTACCAAAGTCCATCATCTCTATCTTACCCTTTTCTCATCTCCCAATTATCGATCTATTTCTCGATCAACAGCAACGATATTTACTCTCAATTTCAGGTGATAAAACAGCGGCAACTGCTGCTTCTTCTTTTCTCAGTTTTAGGGAAATGAATAAGAGAAAACGTCTCTCGAATTCTTCATCTCTCGAATCAGCGCCGTTCTTCTGGTGCAGTTCCATTGTTGCTGATGGTGATGATGGTGGTGGGAGAAGGAGACAGAAGAAAGAAGAAATCAAAGAAGAAAAAGAAAAGGTCGAAGGGTATGTTTGGCTTTTTTAAAAGTAACAAAAACTAAATTTACACATTATTATTTGGCTTGGGGTTTTTGTCCCAGTTTTGTTTGAAACGGTTTTTATTTATTAAAAATAATATGACCGGTTTTTTCTTATCACTAGTTTGTTCACCTAGGGGTTTTGTCACTAGTTTTGTATTTATTATTGTATAAGGATATATCTATTGGGTGTCAAAAGTAGGGACATAAATAATGTACCTTTTTAATATGTCCAAGTTTGGGATTCTTAAATTTGAAAGAGCCATGTGCCAACTTGGTCATAAGGTATTTTATTCAGTAAGGTACACAAAGAAAATCGTAGATATTTAGCATTATAAAGCTTCACCCATATCTACAGTCAGCCTCTTTTTGGGATTGTAATCCAAGTCCAAGTGATTCAAAAACCTGGAAAGACATGCTTTCTGTTAGAGAAATCTTCGTCAACAATTGTTGTTGGTCTATAGGGTCAGGGAATTCTATACACGTTTGGAATGATCCGTGGGTGCAAAACATATCGGGTTTTAGACCGACAAAATTATCTCAGTCGACAGTTCAGGTTAACTGGGTGTCATACCTTTTCATTCAGGGTCAGAAGGCATGGAATGTAGAACTTCTGATTCAACTCTTTCCGGAGAATCAGGTGGAGGCAATCTTAAACATCTATATTCCACAAGATGAATCTGTAGAGGATAATCTGATTTGGTTAAAAACAAAAACAGGAAATTTTACTGCGAAGTCATGCTATAAACTTCTGGCAGATAATGTGGCGACATCTTTTATCTCATCGTTTCCGTGGAAACTTTTCTGGAAAAAGATGAAGACTCAACCAAAAATTCATAACTTTATATGGAAGGTTCTTCATAAAGGTTAGCAGTTTATAGTAATCTTTCAAGATTTAACTCTCATATTCAGAATATATGCCCTCTCTGTCAACAAGAAGAAGAAACAGTTCATCACCTGCTATTCATCTGTCAATTCTCAAAAGCTGTGTTTCAAGAAAGCCCATTATACATTGATCTCCAGGATGGTATTTCACCGATGGACGATATACAGCTTTGGTTAAATCAGGCAGATCAAGGGATGATGTTAAATCTGGGCTCATGCATTCTTTGGAAAATATGGAAAATGAGGAATGATAAAATCTTCAATAGTAATCAACCGTCGGTACCAGTTTGTATTCGCAAAGCTCTGGAAGATTTTAAGAATTTCGACTTACACCATGCCCTGAATTATTGTGCCTCAACCACCATACAGAGGAAAAACACAGTTCATTGGCAACCTCCTACTTTGTTCTACATTAAGATTAATGTAGATGTTGCTTACAACAACGGTAAAGGTGTTGCAGCAACGGTGGCAAGAGATTCATATGGTAGACATTTGGGAAGTGCTGCCTTTTGTTTTGATTCCTTCTCTTCAACAGTGGCGGAAGCAAAAGCATATGGTCTTGGTCTCCAGTTGGCGAGAAGACTGCAAATCTCTAACATAATCATTGAGGGGGATGCAGAAGAGATTCCTAAAGCTATAACAGGGAACACGAACGATATTCCTTTGAGTATTCGATCCACTGTTCTTTCAATTCAAGACCGCGTCAAGGATTTTAACGAAATTAGTTTTATGGTTGTTCCTAGAGACACTAATTCAATTGCTCATGACTTAATTCAATTTGCAATTACAAACTTTGTAAACAGATGTTGGTCTTATGATGAACCATCGAATTGTATTATGCAACGTCTCATTTTACATGAGGATTAATATAATAAAAGTTCTGTTTCCTTCACAAAAAAAAATCGAATGATTTCATATACATAGTTTTTTATTTTTTTGTTATTGTTAATATTTAATATTTGATAAAAGGAAAAACAAAACAACTAGATTTCGTGACCTGACAAGAGAGATACAGTACATAAAGGAGGTAAATTAACCACCACTTAGAGCCAATTCTAGATTTAGCATACTCTGAGTTGTCCGCTACACAATTGACAGTTTTCCTGATAAATTTGTACTCAGTTCGGGGTGTTTTCTTAATTAAGTCTTCGATCTGCAAAATCTGATTTCTAATATTTCTCCAAGAGACATCTGAAGTCACCTGATTAGGAATGTTGACAATGATTTCGGCATCTCCTTCTATAATAATATGGTTGAGACCCTTTTTAATTCCCAATTGGAATGCTAACATAATGGCTCTGGCTTTAACTTCGATTGGTAATTGACATACAAATGTTTCAGTACCACATCCCTCAAATGTTGTCTGGTAATTCCTAGCCATTGCAGCAGAGGCAGTCATGCGAAAATCGAAATCTCCATCCACGTTAATTTTGATAATATTTTTTCGGGAGGAGACCAACTGCAGTTCTGCATAAGATTAAATTATAATACTTGTGCTAAAAATAGGTTTCTCAACAATAAAATCATCCTCAACTATTTGGTATTGAATTTATACCAATAAGATGCAATCTTAATAATCTATCTTGCCAACTTTTGGATTTATCTTGTTAAAAACTATAACATTTCTTGCGTTCCAGATTGTCTAGAATACACAAACTCCCTATTTAAACGAAGTACCCTTCAACAACGCAACCAACGGTGTAATTTCTTAAAGTGACATTAGGATTTTGATTACCCGAAGCTCATAATAGAGAAAAATATCACTACTTTGTCCAGAATACAGAAGAGGAATAGATGACCTATGCATTATTGCACGTTCTGCATTCTTGGTTAATCTTTGATATAAATTTTCTAACACTTGAAGTAAACGGTAGCCCATTTGAATAAATTCTCTACATTAACATGTGGATTTCAGGAGGTATATCCTTTATATTCAAAAATATTTTCCAATTGGTACTCTCTTCATGAGAATTTAATGAGAAGTTTGACCACTCTTCAATATTTACTGAAATAATTTACTCATTGTTAGGATGCTCAGTCCAGAAAAGGGTGTCAGAGTTACCATCCGCTTCTTCAGGAATATAGATGTTTAGGATTTGTTTAGCAATTTGAGAGGGGAATAACTCTTTTATGAGATTCGTGTTCCACCTCATAGGGTTTCAAAAGAACATATCACTCACCATTTGATATCATTTATGTACTTAATCTCAATCTGGATGAAGTTACTTGAACCTTGTGGGATCCATATAGTCGTTCCATACCTCAATTTTTGTGTCATCACCAACTACCCAGCAACAACCCTTTCTCGTATCTTCTATATAATTAGCGCTCCATGTTGAATAAGCTTTGGTTTGCTTTTAACACTCCCAAAAGGAATTGTTCCTCAAATACTTAGCGATCATCAGCTTTCTCCATGGAAAATCTGGATCATTTAAGAATTTTCATATATTCTTTCCAAGTAAACTTTTTTAAGATTTTGGAGAGATCTAAACCCAATCCCACCAACTCTTTCTCATCTTAAAACTTCTTCCGTTTGATGAAGTTTAATTTTCTTGTCTCCTTGAAATGTTCCCACATAAATCACATACTACTCTAGTTAGCTTGTTGATAACCTTTTTAGGAACTAACATTATAGCCATGTAATATGGTGGTATTAATCCCATCGTACTCTTTATAAGCATTTCTCTACCCCATGATTCAAGAAGTTTATTCTCCATTCATCTATCCATCCATCCATTCGTCTTGTTTTCAAACTTCTCACTGAGAAAATCATACGAGTCTGCTCTATGAGTTGGTTTGAGAAGTTGGTATGCCAAATACATATTATTGATCTTCATTTTCTGCATATCGAGAGCATCAACTACTTCATTTTGCTTCTGAACGGGAGCGCCTTTGCTAAAAATGATCGAATATTTCTGAAGGTTCGCGTCATGTTCGCTTAATGTTGAGAATATGATGAAGAGTAGTCTATTTATTTACAACTTCTAAAATAACAAATCATCAACAAACATTAAGTGGGACACATAGGGTGCCCACCTGTTCAATTAATATCTATTTTAGAGGATACATCTTTTCATATTTCGCATCAACCAAGACAATCCTTGAGAGCATAAAATGAAAGTACAATGAGAGAGGACAACCTTTCCTTAGACATCTCTTAATTAAAAAAAATCCCTCAGCACTACCATTATTAACAATTATAGTAAAACATGCATGAATAACAATGCATTGCATGATCAAACCATGATGTTTAATAAGAGCGATGAAGCCATTATAGAGTTTGATTGGTTCATGGAATGAAAAAGTTCTTTAGCGTCTTTGATATTATCAAGAATCAATCTGCCTAGTATGAAAGTGGATTGTGCATGATTTCTCAAACCATCTAATATAACGCGGAAAAGGAAAAACACAAAACACCATAAATTTTATTAACGAGAAAAACTGCACCTGTAGAAAACCCCGGGACCTCTTCTACCATTAAGCACCAAATTGTATAAGGACACTATAAATACTAGCCTAATATCAAAATTTAGACTGGAATGTAGAGAGTGAATTAAACCTCCTAGCAATTCAGTTGCAGTCGTGCTCCTTACGTCTCTTCAACCTCGAAAGGCTAGCTCTACGCAATTGATTCCCTTAGCTGATGTCCTTTACAGCCCAAGAATTGCTTCAACCTCAGTGAAGAATTTTAATACAAATCTGCCTCTCACATATAAGCTGAAAAGGCGGGGGTCTAACAACCACACCCAATATTTCGTTTAGGGAATCTGTATGGACTAACTCCAATATAATTCCAAGAGAATCAACTAGACAGTCAGACTCAATCAAGGAAAATATATCCAAGAGTTATATCTCTATTTCTCAAATCAATCTGCAATCGAACAGATAGGAATCTATGAGCCGGATTAATATGAGAAATAACTTGGATGGTACCAAAGACAAATATCCAAGCGTCAACCAATTTCAACAATTTAAGGCTGGATTTACCAATTGATTGAACTACGCACAACCTGTGATATTTCAGTTATATAGAAAATAAAATGTGAAAAAGAAATAACACAGACACCAGAAGTATTGTTAATGAGGAAACCGCAATTGCAGAAAAACCCCGGGACCTAGTCCAGATTGGAACTCCACACTGTATTAAGACACTACAGACTCTATCCTACTACAAGTTAACTTCGGCTTGGAATGTAGTTGAGCCCTAACCAATCTCACACTGATTAAGTTACAGTCGCGTTCCTTACGCCTTTGAATCCCAGCAGGACTCTACGCACTTGATTCCCTTAGCTGATCTCACCCACAACTCAGAGTTGTTACGACCCAAAGTCGAAGACTTGATAAATAAATATGTCTCACGTAGAAAAGTCTATTGAATAGATAAATCTCTCTCCCACAAAAATACCTACGAAGTTTTTGTTCTGTCTTTTGATAAATCAAGGTGAAAAGGTACCAATTGATATACCAGACTTATATTCCCGAAGAACATCATGGAAGTATCAATCACCTCACAATAACTTAGTTATATGGTAGTAGAACAAGTTATTGTTGAATCACAAAGAATGAGAAGAAGAGCTCTGTGATTACTTTTTATATCTTACATATCAGAGATAAATATCGAGCAAATCTTAGAGAAGATAGTACTTAATACAATAGAACAAGTAAGATCAGAACACGCAACTACAGAGAAAATAGTTGGGTCTAGCTTCAAAATCCAAATGAAGTCTTTAAGTCGTTAACCTATAATGGTTTTAGGAAAAGCCTAGGTTAAAGGAGAATCGACTCTAGTCACAACTAGTATCACACAGGAGGTGTGGGGATTAGGTTTCCCAGTTTCTAGAGTTCTCCCTTATATAGTCTTCAAATCAGGGTTTGATAGCTTTGAAACAAAGCAATTAATATCCACCGTTAGATGAAATCATGATTTAAGATTCAAGCTAATTTTTCTTAAAACCAAAGAAATATCTCTCCACTATTAGATGGTCTAAGCTTGTTACACACAGATGAAATATACCTTCATTTAGATATGGGTAACCGTGCCTAAACGTGTATATTGAGTTGTCTCAATAACAGTTAACCGAAGTTATCCATATGAACACTTTTGTATTAACCACATTCATCCTAATTAACACTTCTAGACAAAATGATAATCAAATGAATCTAATTGTGTTACTCAAAGAGTTGTTCAATTGTTTATATTCTCATAGAAGTATACAAGACAGAATTGAAGCAAATCGGATTGATTCAAAAAAATCAGTTCATGAACATTTTAGCAACGGTTTGCAAAGATTGCATTCCGTAATTTATAAATGTATTCGTTCATGATTATGAAATCATACTTAACCTATTTTAGAACATAAACCAATTTAGTTTGCAAACGGGTACGCAAACGAGAGTTCCGGACTTTGATCTTTTCCGACAGTTCGCAAATACTATAGTTTCAAACCGAACTCAAGTGAAACAGTTTTCAAACATGTACGCAAACTTGGTTCCTGGACTTTAACAGTTAAAACCGTTCGCGTACGGGTATGCATACTTGGTTCGCGGACAATCATTCTTACAATAGTTTGTGTACGGGTATGCATACTGTGTTATATCCAGACAATGGTTAATTGTTCTAAACTCCTATTTCAATCATTGAAACATCCTTAGAAGACGAAAATAGCTGTCTCACACAAACTATTAACTTATAAGTAATTTTCAAGTGATCGAATGATCAATACGAAACATTCCGAGTCCACGTCAAATGAATGTCTCACACAAATCATATCAGATGTTTCAAGGCGATTTTCACATGATCATATTTTGACTCATAATTTAGTTTCTAACAAATAAATTGTTTCCAACTAAACTCGTCAAGAATAATGATGAACGTACTTAAAGCAAAAAGCTTTCCAATCACATATTTCGAGAAAGATATAAGCGAGTTAAACTCAGTTCGAAATATCAGATGTGTATAATGTAAAGTCTATATATCTATACGACTTAGTCTCAATAGGAGATAGAATATAATAGACTTCTGAGTGATAGATGAGTTCAAGTCTCCACATACCTTTTGTTGATGAAGTTCCTCCAAGCTCCCCTTAGTAGATCTTCGTCTTCAATCGATGAACGCCGTGAAGCCTAAAGCTCAACCACGCATCCTATCCTAATATGATACATAGCTATAATTAGACTAGAAATCAAGACTTATAGTTTTGACACCTAAACTTAACAAACAAGCTTGAGATAGCAATGCTTGCGAGTTCGACCGAGCAGTGCTCTAGCAACATTCCTTATGTTATTATGTATTGGTTTGATTGTGTGAACAATGGACATTAGTATATCCGCATAGTTTTTCTATTTGGCATTTGGGTTATTAGTTTATCCAATTTTGAGTTTGGTTCGTTGACCCATTAGTCAATTAGGTGTTCTGGTCAAACCGTTTAGAAAATAACGTTTGTTAGTGTCAACTCTTCATCACCACCAATCTGCCATCAAATGTTTTTTTTTTATTTCTCTCCCTCTTAACGTGCACCGTTTTTTATATCATACTCCCCCTCCCCACCCCCTCTTTTTATGTAATCTCTTCTTCTTCTATAGTTTTTTGTTTTCTTACCATCAATCTTATAAAAGCCTGAACCCCCAATTATTATCACCGGTTACAAACTCTCTCTGAATACATATATAAAATTTAAAATTGTTACGTGGTTTATATAAAGATATTATTCTTTTGTTGTCTTGTTGTTGTCGTTGTTGATTTTAGTGATTGAGTTATCTTGAATTGAGATCATTTTTGTTTGTTTTTACTGTTGATTTAATTAATGGGATGTTTTTGTATTGGATCAATATTATTGTATAAGTAAGATTGGAATGTAGGTATGATTGAATTATGGATTTTTTATTATGTTACTCAATTATTTTTCTTTGTTTTACTTTTATTGAATTGTAGTATCTATTCATGGAATTTAAAAAAGATTGATGTTTATTGTTTGACTGATCTTATAACCCATTTGCGTAATCTGGTTTTGATTCAAAATTTTACTAGAGTACAAAGAAAGATAGGGTGCTTCTCCAACCAAAAACTTCTTCAAACCAATCACGTTCACATTTTTTTTAATTAATTCTTTTAGGGTTGTTTCTTGTAAACAATTGGTAAAATAAGAAACAATTTTCTTGTTTTATTTTGAGTCTAGATCGAAATCATTCGGAAAAGATTGGTTCTTTTGCGTGGTTTATTGCTGATAATAAAAAGAGACAATAGTTAATTTGTTTACTGAAAAGATTGATTGGAAGAAGATGATGAAAGAGATGATTATATATTAAAGATCTGACTGAGAGAAGAGTCTTAGATCAATGAATGGGATTGAATCAATAGAGAAAGTGTAAATGTTAATAGTGACATACATTAACAGGGGTTTACTCAATAAATACATTTGTAGATTTGTAGAGATTTAAAAAGAGTCATGAAAATTAATAACTTTGCGAGAATTATACAGAATTGAGCAAAATTTTGCGGAGTTATGAAGAGTTGTCTAATGTCTTGCAGACATTTGTAGAGTCCTGAATAGTTGTAAAAATAAATTTTATATGGAAATATGCATGATAGACATAAATACAAAATTTATTGTAGCTTTTTTATTATAGTAACTTCAACTAAATTAAAATAAATTATTATTATTTTCTATATATGTATAACTTATTTTCTTTTGTTCAATAAAATACAATAAAGTGTAACAATAAATTAAAATAATTATTAATGTACATTTGTACATAATAATTAAAATTAAAAAAATATTTAATCATATCATATAATTTATACTCATCTATAATAGGAGTTTTATAGATTGTGTATTCATGAAATAAAATAAAAGAGAGTAAAAAACATTGTTATTGGAAGTCTTCCAAAATCTTACATATTTTGCAAGACTTTTATCATGGCAAATATATACACAAAAGTCACTCAAAGTCTTGAAAATAGGTAAGTATACAAAGTCTTTGAATTTTCAAGTTTACAGGAGTAACACAAACTTTAGAAGACCTTTTGACAATCTACAACGGGTAACATAAATTTTGAAAGATATTTTAAAAGTATACAACCAATAACACAATACTTTGTAAATCCATTAAACTCCTTGGAAATCAATAAAAATATTTATTGAGTAGACCCCTGGAACTTTCCTCACAGTTTGACTATAATACCTAGTTGACTTACAAATCAATAATAGAAATTCAAAATTGGAGAAACTTGGTATCAAAACTTACGACAAAAACGAAAAATAACTCTTTTTCAGAATTTTCATTTCTCGGTTTTTAACGAAGATAATTAAATTAACAACAAAAAATGGTGTTTATTTTTTATATATAAATTATTTTAAATTATAGAAATACCAGAATGTTCAAACTCATAAGAAACATCATAGTGAAAAAAAGTATTCATATGCAAAGGAAAATAAATAAATAATGTTATATAAAAAATGTAAATGTAAAGAGGTATTAATTTGCAAATATTCATATGCTAAAAAGATAGTTTATATCATGATATATTATGTTTGTTAACAAGTGAGAAACATTTTTATAATTAGTTAATACAGAAGCACAAAGTAAATATGTTAACATAAAATAAATATATTATTGAATTTTTCCATGCATGAATACTTTTATGATATCAATATTTTAATCATAAAAAAGTACTTATATACAAAAAGATATATTCATTTTGAAATATATTCAAATGCAGGAAAACTAAAAAACCACTTAATAAATTTCGCATATCTAAAACTAAAATTTAAGCTTATTACTTCTCAAATGTAAACAAATTGGTTTTCGCAAATGAAAATAAATATTAAAAGAAATTTAGTCTTTAAAGACGAACAGGAACACGCAACTAATTAGACTTTGGTCTTTTAAAGGTCTTGCTACAATAAATAAACCTAACCAATCCAACTGCATACATGATATCTGGTCTTGTAGTAGTCAAATATCTCAAACATCCAACAAGACCTTTAAAGTCTGTTGAATTCACAAGCTCTCCTGATCCTTTTCTTGTCAATTTCAATCTCTCCTCTACTGGTGTTAAGATTGGATTACAATTATCCATCTTGAAACGCTTCAAAATTCCTTTTGCATATCTTTGTTGATTGATAAAAATTCCTTTCTCAGATTGTTGTACTTCAATACCAAGAAAATATGACATCAAACCAAGATCTGTCATCTCAAACTCCTTCACCATATCCTCCCTGAATTCATTAATCATCTCAGAACTATTTCCAGTAAATATGAGATCATCTACATACAAACATACTATAATATGATTGCCAAGAGTATCGGCTTTCAAATATAGAGTATTCTCATGTGGACATCTTGTAAATCCTTTCTTAAGAAAATAAGAATCTATTTTTGTATACCAAGTTCTTGGTGCTTGTTTTATAAACCATACAAAGCTTTGTTTAGCTTGTATACTTCATTCTCCTTCCCCTCCATAATGTAGCCAGTTGGTTGTTCTACATAAACTTCTTCTTCCAATACTCCGTTCAAGAATGCTGACTTCACATCCATCTGAAATATCTTCCAATGCTTTTGTGCAGCTAAAGCAATGATCATCCTCACTGTATCAAGTCTTGCAACTGATGCAAATACTTCTGAATAATAAACTCCTTGTCTTTGTCTATAACCCTTTGCTACTAACCTTGCTTTCAGTCTTTCTATTTCACCATACTTGTATTTTGTTTTATAAACCCACTTAACACCAATATGTTTCTTACCTGGTGGAAGTGTTGTTAGTTCCCAAGTATTATTCTTCTCAATTGACTCTAATTCTTCATTCATGACTTGAATCCAACCTTGTTTTTTAGAAGCTTCTTCATAAGCTACAGGATCACAATCTCCAAATAGTGCAAAATTCACTACTTCATCATCAGTATTTCATCATCTCTTGATACAATATAATCATTCAACCTAGCAGGTATGATATATTTTCTTCTTGGTCTTGTATTTTTTTGTTGTGTTATTGCTTCAGTTCTTGCTTCTTCATGTTGTTCTGCAACATTGTCTTGAGGTTGCACTTCTTCTTCTACTTCAATTGGAACTGTTCAGACAGCAGCAGGTGGATCAACATTCATTGTTGAACCAGTATGTGGATCAACACTGCTTGTTGACCCTGAATTTGGATCAACATCCATTGTTGATGCATTATTCCAGTTCCACTGTGAATCTTCATCAAATATCATATCTCTACTTACAACTATTTTTCCAGTTACTGGATTATACAACTTGTATCCTTTTGTCACAGAACTGTAACCAACAAGAATACATTTTTCACTTTTATCATCCAACTTCTTTCTAAGTTCTTTTGGCACATGTGCATATGCAATGCACCCAAAAATTCTCAGATGTCTTACACTTGGTCTTGCTCCTCTCCAAGCTTCTTCAGGTGTCACATTATTCAAACTACTTGTAGGACATCTATTTGGTAAGCATACTGTTGTATCTACTGCATATCCCCAGAAGGTCTTTGGTAAATCTTTCGTTCTTCTGATTGTTCTTGCCATCTCCATTATTGTTCTATTCTTTCTTTCAGCAACACCATTCTGTTGTGGTGTATATCTAGCTGTTAACTGATGTAAGATACCATGTTCTTCCATAAAACTATTAACAACAGTATATTATGTTCCTCTATCAGTTCTTAATATCTTGATGCTCTTACCAATCTGTTTCTCAGCATAAGCTTTAAAACTTTTAAAAGCTTTAAAAGCATCACTCTTTTGTTTAAGTAGATAAACCCATGCTTTTCTACTAAAATCATCAATGAAAGTTATAAAGTAATTGTTACCTCCATGTGATGTAACTTCAATAGGACCACACAAGTCACCATGAATAACCTCCAAATGTTGCTTAGCTCTTCTAGCTTTGTTAACTGGAAATGGATCTCTGTGCTGCTTTCCAAAGATGCAGTTTTCACACCTTGATTCTGGTACCTCAATAAAAGGAAAGCCTGACACAATCTCCTTCTTTGCTAAAGTTTGTAAACTGTTAAAGTTCACATGTCCCATTCTCTTGTGCCATAACCAAGTATCATTAGGTTTCTATTGTAACAACTTTCCTTTTGATGTTGAATATTCAAAGGAAATAATTTGTTTCTAGTCATCTCCACCCTTGCTATCAATCTTCTTCTTCTATCTCTGATAAAACAAACGCCATTAAATATATTCATACCATATCCTCTTTCAGACACTTGTCCCATGCTCAACCAGTTTTGATGTAATGCTGGTACATAGAATACATCCATGATGTAAGTCTTCACTCCATTCTTGAGAACAATCCCAATCTCCCTTTTCCCATAACTGGAATGGTAGAATTATTACCAAACTTCACTGTGGATCTTACAGATTCATCTAGACTCTCAAATAAGTCTTTTCTTCCACACATGTGGTTACTGCAACCAGTATCTAAATACCACTTACGTTGAGGTTGTTCTTCAGGTGTATGACAATCCAACAACATATTTTCTTTCTTTTCTTCTTCTTCTTCTTCTTGGCTTTCTGCAATATTAGCTTTGAAATTTGCCTTGTAATTGTTATATGTTGTATTTCTAGGTTTTTTACATTCAGCAGAAAAATGTCTTTATAACACTAAACTTTTGATCTATCAATTGGTTTTCTTCCTTGATAACCTTCTGTATTAGATATCCCTCCATTATTATATCTTCCTTGAAAACCCCCAGCGTTAGGTTTTCCTTGATTGCTTCTCCAACTTACTTGACTTTGAAGTGCTTCTTCAACTTGTTTTGCAGCAACTGTTTTCTCCAACAATCTTTTTTCATAAGCTTGTAAAGAACCCAATAACTCATTATGAGTCATAGTTGCAGCAGTGTTACACTCTTCTATAACAGTTACTTTTGCTTCATACTTCTCAGATAAGCTTCTTAATATCTTTTCAACAATTGCTGAATCTTCTACAGTATCACCATTGGCTTTCATCTCAATGACAAGATTCAATGTCCTTGAGAAAAAATCTGATATTGCTTCAGTAGTTTCCATCTGCAACAGTTCATACTTTCTTTTTAGAGTTTGTAATCTAACCTTCTTGACCTTGTCAGATCCTGTATGATAGCTTATCAAACCATCCCACGCTACTTTAGCTTGCTTAATATAGATAACTTTGTCTATGAGAGATTCATGAACACCTTGATGAAGAGTATATGTATCTTTAGAATTCTTCTTTTTATTTTCAGTTAATAGAGTTTGCACAGCTTCTTCAAGTACAACTCTTTCTGCTGGTTCTACATAACCATCCTTCACAATATCCCAAACCTCTTGGAATATGAATATATTCTCCATCTGCAACCTCCAGTGTTCAAAGTTTTTACCTTCAAACACCGGCACCTTGATTGAATTTAAACTTGTCATCTTCTTCAACTTAACTTCTCATACCCATAGTCCTAGAACCTGATACCAGTGCTCTGATACCAGATGTAGAAAATCTGATATCAAAGACTTAATGAAAAACACACAGATTTAACTGAAATAAAACTCTCTCTTCTATTGTATTCGATTCATGGCTAACAACCTATTTATATGAATAACAGACTTGACTCTCAAGCAATAAAGACTTCCAAATATAACCAAACTCTAACAAAGAAACTTCTAGACAATTCTTACGTAAACCGACTCAATTACCAGTAAAACTTGCAACTCAAGTTTACTTCACGGACACCATACCATTGGGTCAACAATACATGTTGATCCATTCACTTTGGATCAACTACAGCAGTTGATCCATACCCTTTTTCCTTATTGGATCAACAACACTTGTTGATCCACTCGTAACTTGTCAACTCTTACAGTTGATCCATATCAACTGTATCAACAACACTTGTTGATCCCTCTTGTCTTCTTCACAGTATCTTGGTTTATTCTTCAACACTAGTGCCTCTTATCTATAATTGTTAATGGTAGTAGGGAGGGGATTTTCTTAAGTGAGAGAGGTTTTAGACAATGTTATATTCTCTCACCGTACCTTTTCATTTTATGCTCTCAAAGATTGTCTTGGATGATACGAAATACAGAAATTGTATCCTCTATAATGGATATAAATTGTGTGAGCATCCTTTGTGTCTAATATCATCATTATATCTTCTACTTTTATGTTAAATGGAGTGGACCACAAGTGAACCTTCAGTCAATCCTTTTTTAGCAAAGGCGCTCCCGTTCAGAAACAAAATGAAGTAGTTTGTGCTCTCGGTATGTAGAAAATGAAGATGAAAATAAGTATTTGGGATATCAACTTCTCGAACCAACTCACAAAAAAAAATCATATGATTTTCTCATTAAGAAGTTGGAAAACAAGATGGATGGATGGATGGATGGAGAAGAACTTCTTGAATCATTCAAAGACAACAATGCTTATAAAGAATATGCTAGGACTAAAACTACCATATTACATGGCTATGTCGCTAGTTCCTAAAAATTTAACAACAAACTAACTAGAATAATGTGTAATTTTTGGTGGGACATTCCAAGGACACAAGAAAGAATGGTAATAAACTCGGGTTTATGCCTTCGTCAACGTATATGGAAAATGAGATGGGAAAAATATCGTTTGGTTCTTTTTTAGGTGGGCCCATGTCTGTTAGGTCCTTTAGGAAAACGCCTTTACTGTTTGGTCCATAATTATTTAAAAATATTAGACTGACAAAAGTACCCTTCCGTGTTAATTTTTACTTATTTTCTTGTAGCAGTTCATTCCAAAAATGAAGTCCATATAAAAACCTAAAAAAACAGAAATGAAGTCCATATAAAAACCTAAAAAAAACAGACTTCATTCCAGAAATGAAGTCCATATAAAAACCTAAAAAACAGACTTCATTCCAGAAATGAAGTCCATATAAAAACCTAAAAAAACAGACTTCATTCCAGAAATGAAGTCCATATAAAAGCCTAAAAACAGACTTCATTCCAGAAATGAAGTCCATATAAAAACCTAAAAAAATAGACTTCATTTCAGAAATGAAGTCCATATAAAAACCTTAAAAACCGACTTCATTCCAGAAATGAAGTCCATATAAAAACCTAAAAAAAAAAAACAGACTTCATTCCAGAAATAAAGTCCATATAAAAAACCTAAAAAAACAGACTTCATTCCAGAAATGAAGTCCATATAAAAACCTAACAAAACAGACTTCATTCCAGAAATGAAGTCCATATAAAACCTTAAAAAAACAGACTTCATTCCAGAAATGAACTCCATATAAAAACAGACTTCATTTCTGGAATGAACTCCATATAAAAACATCATCATCTTCTTCGACGTCTTCAACAACAGCAGCAAACATCATCGTCTTCAAAACAACAACAACATCGTATTCATCATGTTCATCGTCTTCATCATCTTCAACAACAACATCAAACAACGAATACGAAAAAAGAACACAAAAACTACATCTAAAAACATCATCATCATCATCTACGGCATCAGCAACATCATCTTCCTCGTATTTATCATCTTCAACAGCAGCAGTAAATCAACAAAAAACGAAAAAGAAACGCAAAAACTTCATCATCATCATCTTCTTTATCACCTTCACCATCATCATCATCAACAACAACATTAGCAGAGAAAAAAGAACCCAAAAACATCGTTGTTCATCATCATCTTCAACTTTTTCATCATGAGCAGAGAAAAAAAATGGGGGAAAGAAAAAAAACTAGATCTAGAAATAAAGAAGAGAGAGAAAATAAATCTGAAAACAAAGAAGAGAGAGAAAGAGAATCTGAAAATAATATCTTCTCTCTTGATAGTTGACTATATATATCCTAGAGTGACGTCATGGATGATGTAATGGTCCCAAAAGGGTATTTCTGCCACTACAAGATGACAATTACATCATCCATGACATCACCCTAGGACCAAACTATAATTTATATTTTTAAAAAGGACCAAACAGACAGTTGACTGGGTCAACTGGACTAGCTCATCCTAATATATTATTCCTAGGACCATATGGTATTTACTACAAATGAGAAAGAGTTGTGTGGGATTGGTTTTACATCTCTTCAAAATCTGAACAAAGCTTTAGTTGGAAAGAATATACAAAAATTCTTAAAGAGTCTAGATTATCAATGGGCAAGCTGATGAGAGCTAAGTATTATCTCCCCCCAACCCCAATGAGCGCAAGGAAAACCAAAAATGCTTACCAATTTTTGGTATGCACGTATTTTTCGTCGCCGTATGTTTCGTTGGTGAACGTACTTTTGGTAAACCCGTTTTCAAAGCAGCCTCCGTTGGATTATCTGAATCTCCAGTTACAGGCGTTGGATTAAATTGAAATAGGAAGTGGGAATGTTATGAATACCCCTACTATCCATGAGTCCTCACAAATACCCTTATCCATTATATAAATACGCCTCCCCTTTTAGAGAGAGGTTTTTTGAAATTATAATACTAAATATGCCCTCACTGACATAATGATTTAGATCTGATTTTTCCACCAAATGAAAAAAGTCCATTGACTATCCTTTGTCTGCTCCTCTACCCTCCTCTACCGAAGACAGACACCACCAACATCTTCATCACCGCCGCCACTGTTGGAACACCACCTCCACTACATCACCACCTCTACTTCCGGCACAATTCCAGTACCATCTCTACTCAATCATCTCCATAATCAGACTCATAAAGTAATTTTCAGATTTAGATATTTAAATTTTGAGATTTCAGTTTCAGGTAATTTCTGAATTCGAAGATATCAGTCAGTGCCATCCAAAGGTTCAGGCGATTAAGAGTTTTGATTTTTAGGTTTCGATCTATGGCAACATCAAGTTGAAATATAGAATCAAAACCAGCCGAATTCCAAAGAGATTAATGAAACAGGTTTGTATCAAAAACCCTAAAAGTATCCATTTGATTTGAATCTCGCATCTGTTGGATGTGTTTTTATGATATAACTCAGTAAGTAGGACAGTGTCTTTTATTGTATTTCGATCTGGTGCTTGTTGTAGTGGTGGTGGTAGATGTTGTTGGAATGGAGGTGATGGTGGTGGATTCTGTTGTAATAGTGTAGGCGGTGGTTTTGGTTATAAAAGCATAAGTATTAGTCGTGTAGGATCAGCAATAGAGTGGTAGTACTGTAGATGGTGGCAGCAAAAGTGCTAAATTAATAGCGAAATGGAGAAATGGGAGCTGTGCTTAGGTATGGCTGGTCTGTATAATGAACCGTGCAGTAGATGGAGGATGGTTGTAGTGGCGATGGTGGTCGTGGATGGTTCTAAACAGTTGCTGTCATTCGTAGTTAAGAAGACCAGGTAGATAAAGAAGAGAACTGCTGCCATGGTTAGCAACTTTCGGTGGTATACGGTGATGAAACAATGAGAAGTTAGGACTTGTGTGTTGTTTTGTATGGATCCTGGGTGTTGTTGAAGTTGGAAGGAATCGGATTCTGAGCTGCGAAGAGAGTTTAACGTACAGAAATAGGAAATGGTAGCACTTCGGTAATGGATCTGGAATTTGTTGTTCTATGGTGTTAAGTTATCCGGGTGGTTGAAACCAGTGGTGCTGAGATGGGTTTATACCAATAAATGGGTAACTGCAGAAGATGTCGAGATAGAGAAGCGAGACAAGGGACTGGTGGTGTTGGAGTTTATCGAAGTTTAAATAACTGTGAGCATAAAGTTTTCGACTGGGAAAAATTTGACAGGCAACAAACAAGATCCTAGTAGAGTGACTCGAGTGAGAAATTGTCGGAGCCTGTACAAATAGTAGTGTCGTGACCAGAGTTGATGGATGAGTTGGCTGTTTGAGCAAATCAGTACTTGGAAACAATTGCTAGGAAGAAGAGATGTATAAAAAGAACAAAACAGTGCAAGAAACCAATAATGTCGATGACATTACAGAAGTTGTTTACTTCTTGTGAATAAGTGTCCAAAGGACCTGGGACGATTCAAAACTCACTAGAAGTTCAAAGTTCCGGCATATTCTTGGTAAGTTGATAATACTTAATTATTCATACTGTTTCAAAATTAGTTAATTAATAGTTACAGATTTTTTGTATACTGTAGATTAGGAAACATGGATTGTGTAAAACACATTTTGGTTAGCACATGGTTTTAAGAAGTATGGTTTTACTGAAGCATTTTCCAATCAACTTATTAGATTGGTTACTCTTCTTTGCCGGTCTGGTAATATTTGACAGTAGTTTTTTGCGATCAACTTTGGTTGTTGATACATATGTTGGGATCAACTTTGGTTGTTGACACCGTACCTAATCTGAACATTTTCTGAAGTTTTAATTTTGAGATCAACTTTGGTTGTTGACACCACATTTTGGGATCAACTTTAGTTGTTGATACCAGATTTTGGGATCAACAGTGGTTGTTGACACTTTATATAATTTGAGCATTTTCTGAATTTTAAATTTTTTGGATCAACTTTGGTTGTTGACACCATATTATTTCATTTTCTGATTTTTTTAGGAGTCAACTTTGATTGTTGACGTTATATTATTTTTTTTCCGCTTTTTCTGATTTTTTTGGGATCAATTTCGGTTGTTGACACCATTTTTTTTCTTATTATTTTCCGATTTTTGTTCTTGGGGTCAACTTCGGTTGTTGATACCATGTTATTTTTTAATTATTTTCTGATTTTTCTCAATCAACTTCGGTTGTTGATACCACCACGCGTCCACCGACGCCGCCGCCGGTATTGGTGGTGGATTTGTGACAGTGGTGGTGGCGGACTGGCGGTGGCGGCGGTGGTTGTGGTGGCGGTGGTGGTGGCAGCGACGGTGGTGGTGGCGATGGTGGTTGTCGATTGGTGGTGGGTTGCTTGTGGTGAAATGAGAATTTTTTTTTTTTAATGGAGAAATATGTTTGTGTGATAAAATAAGAAAAAATTATATAACAGAGGGTATTAATGTAATTTACACTTAAATGGATACGGTGAGGGGTATATTTATTATGTGATAGGGGTATATAGGTTATGAAAACTAGGGGTATATAATTAATGTACCCGCTTAAAAAGGAATTACAAAATTCACTTTTCCTCATGAACAGAAACACTACCTTTCCTCTTCGAACTCTCTCTCTCTTTTATACGCAGCTGAGATTCATTCCTGCAACTGAATCTTCATCTACGTTTCAGGCAATTTCAAAACATCTATGAAGAAGATGGAGATTTAGATCAATTTTTCTCCCCTTATACGATTAGGTATGCAAATTTCCGTTTGATTTGTGTCATCTGAAATTATATGGTTTTATAAATTTAGTTAATTTAGGGTTTGATTTGTTCTTCTCTTCTACAATTAGGTACGAATTTATCGTGTAGTCGTACTGCTTCACTCTTAGTTTAGGTTTTTCCATAGATCATAAGAAACAATACATACGAGATTATTTATCAATTTCAATTAAGAGAAGCTTGAATCAACATAACCCTTTACTAAGAACTATAAATTCGATATTTATGTTAAATTCGTTTAAACATCTCTTATGTATTTACGTTTTTAGTTTACTGTATGAAATTTTTTGTGACTACCTAACAATTTAAGGCTTGATGACAATGATGTCTAAGATTGCAAAAGAATCCAAACAAGTTTTTCAAGGAGTTGTTAGAGATGTTGCCTGAAGAAATCTTCAACTATGAAAAGAGGAGATATAAATATTATTCTTTATCTTTTCACAACTCCACTACCAGAAGTTGCAGATTTTTCACATTAAAATGTTGTGTATCACTTTGCACAATGTCTCCAAGCATACATCCTACAAAGGAGATAAACAGAAACCTCTATCTTTCATGCATAGTTTTAGCGCCGGTGCTTATGATGTTCAATGGATTCTCTGAATTTCCTTTTCATGATATCTTGGATTTCAATTCCAATATTCTATAAGCAGAAAAATAACTACTTTCATCCTTCCTGGGTTGGCTTGCTAGGATCTATTCTGTGTTGGCTTTTGCGTGTACTTTACTTGCGCGCCTAATGTTCGAAAGCTGTGAGATTTAAACTCAGTGGTGAAGCAAGAACGAAAACAGGACGAGCAGGGGAAACTAGCAAGTGCGGTACTTAGGATGAAGATGGGAAACTAGAGAGAGTGCGGTGATTTTTAAGTTGTCGAGGTTGGTAAGTGCGAAAGGGTATGGTAATACTCTTTTGAACTGAAAATCAGACCAAGCAGATGTTTGTTTGCGTTTCTTCAGATACAGGATGCTTCTGGAACCTGCTATTGTTGCTCATTATCTCTCACTCCTTTAAGTGTGTTACTTATATGTTTCACTACTGTTTATATAGTCTCATTTTTAATGTCTTTATTTATGTTATAGGTATAAATTTTGAAGGTTAGGTCCGTGATTATGACTAAAACTACTCAACTGAATTTTCGACAGGTACAATAGATTGCAAGTGAGGCTGTCATGGAAGAGAAAGGGTGGATAAATAACCATTTTAACTCTTTGTGTGTTTTTTACTTGGGGAATTCAGTTTAACATGTTTGTGGTGATCGGATTTATAAATAGTGGCGAGATGAAGAAGCTCTCCTTCCTGTTTGTAATGGGAACTAATAATACGATGGTAATGAACGTTGAGTACCTATATGTGAAATCTTGATTGATCTGAGAATGATGGCAGACAAACTTAACAGTAGTTTGATAACACTTTTATTGTTGTAAGAAGATCAATGGTCTTGTCCATTCCAAACTTTTTCAGATAAATCGCCAAATTGCTTCAGATTTTTATTTTGCTTTCATAATGTTGCGTAGGTAATTTTTCTTGACTATAGACTGCATTGTACAAAAAAATCAAAGTTTACGCTAGGAGCGCGTGTAATTAATAACTCCGCGTATAACGTGCAACGCACGTGTACTCTACTTGTAGGAATAATTCTTTTTGTGATTAAAAAATGAAAACCAAAGCTTCTTCAATATGGAATGTTATGATTAATTATAGTAATGCTATGGTTAAACCATTTCTCATATCTTTTATTTTCGGAGTATAAAAGATATGAGAAATGGTTTTTCTGGATAATTGGTGATAGCACAATGTTCCATATCGAGACTACGTACAGTGAGTGATCTGTTCATTCATAACCCTACCAGGTAATTCAGACCTCAAAAATGAGTTATTCCCCCTTCAAATTGTTAAACAGATCCTAAACATCTATATTTTAAAGAAGATGATGGTAACTCTGACACTCTTATGTGGACTGCGCTTCCTAATGGCGAGTTTTCAGCAAAATCATTTCAGAAAATAATGAAGAGTGGTCAAGCTTCATCATCAAATTCCCGTGAAGAGAGTACCAATTGGAAAAGATTTTGGAATCTAAAGTATATACCTCCTAAAATCGACATGTTCATACGGAGAATTCTTCAAAATGGGTTACCTATTGCTTCTTGTGTTAGAGAATTTATATATGAGATTAACCAAGAATGCAGAATATGGAACAATGCTTAGGAAATTATGGGTCATCTATTCTTCTTATGTCCTCTGGACAAAATGGTGATCTTTTCTCCTCATATGAACTTCAGGTCTGATCTCGATCCTAATCTCACTTAAAGAAGTCGAATTGCTGAAGGAAAAGGGTATACTTAGTTTAAATAGGGAGCTTTTATATTCTGGGCAATCTGGAAAGCAAGGAATGATGAAGTTTTTAACTAGACAAATCCTGAAGTGGGAAAGATTATTAGGACTACATTTTACAGGTATAACTAGGTAGCTGAGGATGATTTTATTAATGAGAAACCTATCGTTAACACATGTATTATGCTTCAACATATTCAGAACTATCGTTGGTCTCCTTCCGAGGAAAACGTTATTAAAGTTAATATGGATAGAGCTTTCGAGTTTGGCATGGATGCCTGTGATGCGGTGGCAAGTAATTACCACTGAAAATGCTGGGGTCTAACAACCACACCCAACAATTCGTTTGTCAATCTGAGAGGACTTACTCCAATATACTTTCTAGAGAATCAACTAGATAGTCAGACTCAATCTAGAGAAAAGTATATAAAAGAGTTTAATATCTCTAACTCTTAATTTAAACTGCAATCAGCAAATAGAAATATGCGAGCCCGATTGAATATAAGAGGAGTAACTTGAACGGTACCAAGGACCAATGTTCAAGTGTCAATCAATTTAAATCAACAACCAAAGGTTGGATATTCTAATTTATTGATCTTAACGCACAACCTGTGATATTTCAATTATATAACAAAATATAATGCGGAAAATAAATAACACAGACACCAGAAGTTTTGTTAACGAGGAAACCGCAAATGCAGAAAAACCCCGGGACCTAGTCCAGATTGAACACCACACTGTATTAAATCGATATAGATTATATCCTACTACCAATTAACTTCGGAGTGGACTGTAGTTGAACCCTAATCAATATCACACTGATTCAAGGTACATTTGCGTTCCTTACGTCTCTGATCCCAGCAGGATACTATGCACTTGATTCCGTTAGTTGATCTCACCCACAACCAGGAGTTGCTACGACCCAAAGTCGAAGACTTGATAAACAAATCTGTCTCACAGAGAAAAGTCTAAAGATTGAATAAATCTGTCTCCCACAGAAATACCCAAGAGATTTTGTTCCGTCTTTTTATAAATCAAGGTGAACATGAACCAATTGAGAAACCGGACTTATATTCCCGAAGAACAACCTAGTATTATCAATCACCTCATGATGAGTCCTAAAAAGTGCATATTTCTATATATTTTTCTTGGCATTTAACTCATCTTTTGTGCATTAATTCTACATTTTATCCCATATTCTGTATTTTCATTGTTTTCAAGAATAAATATTTTTCTTACTTAATTTTGCATTTTTAGGTAATAAATAAAGTCTGGATAACTTGCGGAGCGGAAAAGAGCTGAAGAGTGGTGAAAAGCCGGGAGGAATTACACAAGGAAGCCGCGAAGAATGTTGTGCACAAGACCAATAGGCTAGAAGTGGGCTTGAAGAGGAAGAAATTGTTCTTAAAGAAGAAATGGGCTCAGAATTATCCCAAGCCCAACTTATCTCCCAAACCAAAACCCAAATCCATAACCCACTTCTCATGTAGCCGTCAGATTGGATCCATATCATCATCCAACGGTCGCCTCCTCTTCGTGCATCAAAGTCTGAATTTCCTGACCAACACTACAACACCTAACTCCATCTCACGCCGTTAGTTTCGTTGTATCTCTTCATCCGACGGTCGCTGAAGGCTATGTTCCATCTTATCGTTGGATGCATTTCAGATGTATCGATCAAACGCCTATCACTCGCCTAACATCGAAATCTGATGAGCCCGCCTCACACCCGAGCAACCTAACCCTATACCCATCGCCAAACACTCCCCTCCTTCTTTCCATCGACTTCTTTCTCCCTCACCCTCTGCAACCACCATACTCTGCAACCACCATCACCACCACCTTCTCCCCTATCATCTCCACCAAACGCCGCCAACAACTCTCTCCACCAAACCGTATCTACCCACATCCCCCCATACCCTACATACATCTCTAGCCACCTATTTTACCCATTTCCCCTCTAATTTTCCCCTGAAACCCTAGGTGGGAAATTAGTAAAATAGGTGAGGCTATAAGACTGAATTGGAGCAGGAGAAGGACTGAGAGAAGGCAAAGAAGGATGGGTCGACGTCAATTTGAAGATTAGGTGAGTTAATTTCACTGTTTGAATTTGGGTATTTTTCTATAAACCCTAATTGTATAATTTAGGGATTTGGGTATAAATAGACTGTGGTGTTGTTGTAAAAGTTATGCCTGGATTAGCCAGTGTGTCCAGAACCAAGTTCTGTTAATGATCATTTTTGTGCTGTTAATGTTGTGTTCATGTTTAGTGTAATATCCTGTTGTGTTCTGTGTGTGATGTTTGTTCCTGTGATGTTTTGTATCCATCTGTCATGTTATGTTTGTGTTAATTAGCATGTTTGTAATGTCTCTTCACATGATCATGTATTTTCCCTGTTTAAACCTCAGAGAAGACCTTTGAACCATGATGGTTAGCTATTAGGATGGTTTTTGTTGAACTCAAAATAGCTTAGGCTAGTTAGATTCCTAAAAGCCCAACTGATTTGTGATTAGTGGTGCTGTAAGAAGACCACTAATGCTAGGGGTCAGTGGTGGCTCTAAGGAGTTAATCAGCTACATTAGTTAGTAAGCCACTGCCTAGTTAGTCTGTGATTGGTTGTGCCTTAAACAGACAGCCAATACTAGGGGTTAGCTAAGGCTGTAAGGTTAGTTAACTAGACATATGACAAAAACTTAACCTAGATGAACTAGCTAGGTGAAGGGAATTCTCATCCATCTCCTTACACTTCCCATCCACAATTTCTTTTCCATGTTCTGTTTTGGTTAAGTTGTTCTTAGTTTCTTTCATTCTTTACTTCACTGCCTTTGGCTCATTGCCATTGTAACTGTCACTATCTCACTGCCACTTAGTTACTTGTTTAGATAACTTTAGTCTAGGAAACTTCAATACACCCCAAGTCTCTGTGGAATGATCCCTTGCTTACTTTCTATACTAAAACTTGGCCTTGTATACTTGCAAGAGTTTTTGTGTGTTTTCTAACCACACCAAGTTTTTGGCGCCGCTGCCGGGGACTTGGCTGCCGTGTTTTTGAAGTTTTTCTTGCTGTTCTTTGCATGCTCATACCTGCTGTGTAGTTCTGATAAGCATCTTAGTGTACTCATCTTGCATATTGCATCTGTAGCTGTAACTTAGTACCACCTCTAGTGCATCTGCATCATTTGCATAATCTCTTCTCCTTTGCTTCAACTGCATCATTCTGGGAACTGAACCTCTTCTCTGAGTTGCCAGGTGCTTGTGGTGCTGCTGTTGCAGCCTGTTGCTGCTGAATTGCTCCTGTTGCTGAAGCTGTTGCCCCTGCTGTTGTTGCTGTGACCTTGCTGTGAGGCTGAGAACAAACCTCTGGTGCTGATGTGCTGCTGTGAAGCCCAAATAGAGCTGAGCTGCTTCTCCTGCTGCTGCTCCTGATCCTGCTGCTGTGCCTCAGCTGTTGCTGCTGTGCAAAGGCAAGCTGCTGCTACCCCCTGCTGGTCCTGCTGTTGCTATGATCCAAAGCCCAACTGGGCTGATTCCAAGCAGCTGAAAAAGAACAAAGCCCAACTGGGCTTTGCAACTGAAATACCCAACTGGGCCTCAGAAAAGCCAAAGCTTAGGATGATCTAAAGCCCAACTGGGCTTTTGCAACCAAACTGAGCAGCTGGGCTGTGCTTCAAAGGTAAGCCTAAACCCATTAAGAGAACCCAACCTGTGGGCTTCCATTTTTAATTTGTGGGCTTGTAATAATTTTTTCCATTTTTTTTGTTGGCTTGTAATTTAAGTTAACTTTTGGGTTTGTATTTGAGCTTAACTGTGGGATTGTCCCTATCAAAATTTTGGGTTTCAAAACCCAACAAACAACCTAAACAAGGTTAACTGAACCTACCAACTCAGCTGGGCTTCATTATTTCTGGGCTTACTAAAGTCGTTAGTGGGCCGTGTACCCAAACTCTAGGCCGAAAGTTGGGCTCTGTTTCACAACAGTTCTCCAAACCCATTGCCTCACCAAAGCACAACCAAAACAGTGGGCTTATCCCCATAAAAACCAAATGTTTCCCATCAAAAACCAAATGTTTTTCATTCCCATAAAAACCAAATTTTTCCCAAAAATCCAAACCCATTAAAAACCAAATTTTGGGCTTTGTAATATAGTTACTTAGCTTTTGAGCCCAATCATGTCTAGATCTTGGTCTACAGTTGGGGAATACAACAAATCCCTTAGAGAACTTGCGTGTGGACATACTTCACGTTATGAACCTCCCATAGACCATGATGTCAATAGTCATAGGAATTATTATGGACATTTTCAAAGTCCCGAGCCTCAATACTTGAACCCTAATGACTATTCACACATGCATCATTCGCCACAACGTGAAAATGAACATTTTGCTAGTGCCTCACCCACACAATCATCTCTGATCGATCAATTAGAAGCTCGAATCGCAGCTTTAGAAATGCAATCACATGAGGAATCTGTCACATCTAATTTTCTTAGGCAACCTGAAATCTATGCATGTCCCGCATGTGATGGCTTAGACCACACTATTGCGAATTGCTATATTTTCCATGAATTTAGGCGGACTGGAGAAATTCCAAGGTTTGTAGAACCTACAGATTATTATGATGGTGGTTATTGGGACCATAATCAACCTTTTCAAGGTTGCGATCAACCATTTATAGACCCTAACGACCATGCACCCATGTATCAATCACAAGGGGAGGACGAACAATTTCACATGAGCCCTTGTATGCAATCTATAATGGAAAACATCAATCTCCTCAAACAAAACACTGCTAGTTTAGAAATGCATACATTGAATGATCATAGCAGCATTTTTATCCCTAATGAAATTAATTATCAAAATAGTGTTTTTAACCCTACTCATGATAGTCATATTGAACATGAACCTAATCTAGAGGTAAATGAGTGGAATAGAAACACTATAGTTTTTAGGGAAGGACACTCTTGTTTTGTTGAGGATGATAATAATTATGATATTATATTAGAAGAACATGTCTATACTGATGATGTTATGGAACCTTTGGGTTCAAATACATTAGGCTTCTCTGCCCAGACCTTAATGAATGATATCTCTTCTAGTATTCCATATGATGTTTCCATTGAATTGCCGATGCATGAGGACAAATCTGTTGATGATGTTGATGATTCTGATTGTGGACTTGCTAATTTGATTGATGATTGTGAGCATGATGTGACATGTGTAGATGATTTAGGAGATTTTGATTTGATTGATAATGACGTGCCTATTCTCCTACATGAGTCACAATCTGATGGCCTTCCACCCAACCTAGATTTGGTTTGTACCAATATTGTAAAACCAATTTTTCTGAGAATGCCTAATCTAGGTTTGGAACTGTGTGCTTCCCAAGTCCTCTTGGACTATTTTGCTTCTAAGTATAATACATTTGAGGAACCACAGTTGGAAATTGCATGTTTGCCCGTCCCTAGCACAGTTCACTTTGAGCTAGACCTTTTGCATGATGAACCCCCGAAACTGCGCGATTTTGTTTTCAAAATTATATCTTCTGTAAAATCCAGGTTTGGGGGTAGCTCATTTTGTTTCACAGCTTCACTTGCATGCCTACCATATTATTATTGTGTGAAGCTGTTGAAACCTCTACACTTTGTCTTTTGGGTTGATCCTCAACTCTTTAGATTGTTAGTGTATGGTGAATTTTTGTATATAATCCAGTAGATAAAATTTCTTAAAAACCTTTTTGTTCCTTTTGTATATATTTGCTAATCCAATATGATCTCGGCTGAAATATGTTGGATTTTTTTTCCTTGAATAACGGAGTTCTAATATTGCTTTCGCCGAAATCGGGTATTTTCTTTCCTTTTTCTCTACTCAACATGATCCTCTTCATATATTGTTTTATAATTCTTTCCATATTTTGAAACATTGAGGACAATGTTTAGTTTAGGTTTGGGGGTGAAAAGTAGATACTTCGATAATATGCCATAATTGAAAACAAAACTCCTTCTTCTTTTTGAAAAAATTGAAAAATTCCAAAAAAATTGACAAATCAAAATTCAAAAAAATTAAAAAATTGAAAAAAAAATCATAAAAAATGGAGCTCATTTACCTTGAAATGTTGACTCTTGTGCAAAAATGTATTTTTATTAGGAGTCTTAGTCTAGATATTTAGGCACCCTGATTCTAGCACAATTCACATAGTGATAAGAAATTTGCACGCGCACGATCTACCAATACATGTATGGCCTCGATCTTCAAGGTGTTGGATAGGAAGTTACGATTGCCAATCACTTTAGAATACTGAACGAAACTTGACTAGCTTGTTCTTTGGTTGGTTGGGATAGAAGGTGGAGGTTACATTAAGAAAGACAACCATCGAATTTAACTGGGTGCATCAAAAAGGGCTACCTCTTGCAAAGTGTCATGTAATTTTTGTTTCCTTTTGTATATGTATCAAAAGTGTTTCCTTGTTCTCAAAAAAAAAAAAAAAAAAAAAAAAAAACGATGTTTATATTCAAAAAAAAAAAAAAAAAAAGAGAAAAAAATATCAGAAAAATACAAAAAATCAAGTATTTATCAATTCCATCATCTCTTGTTCCAAAAATAAAAGAGAATAGTCAATGTAAATAAGAGTCATGTAAATAGTCATTTTGTTGTTTCATTGTAATAAGCAAGGAGGGTGTATGCCATTGATGTACAACGCGAGTAATTGTGAAATACCTCCAACTCATTCACAATTCTCGTAAAGTCCGGACAGCTAGCTAGATTTCGACCTTGGTTCTTAGCCTGAGAAACTATCTCTTGGTGATTAGTAGTCATAACTTCAGATCTTTCTTTACACATGTGTAGATACACTTTACACTCTTATCACATGTCTTTTTTTTGTTATCAGTGCTAGGATTGTGCCTTCGATAGCTAGATTGACATCTCCATTTTGCTGTGAGCTTAAACTGTTTTGCACATGTCACATTTGATGGAATCTGAGCTTATATTTTGACCTAGAACTTTGTAGGTACGTTCTAAGCAAACCTTCACGAGACTTCAACTCGTCCACTAGGGACACTTAGTGGTTTAAAAGGCTTAGTGCATATGCTAAATGCATTCGAGAGACCAGCGACAGTGGTATAGGTAGGATTTCCTTAGTTTTGTTTTACTTGAGGACAAGTAAAATTCAGGTTTGGGGGTATTTGATGAGTCCTAAAAAGTGCATATTTCTATATATTTTTCTTGGCATTTAACTCATCTTTTGTGCATTAATTCTACATTTTATCCCATATTCTGTATTTTCATTGTTTTCAAGAATAAATATTTTTCTTACTTAATTTTGCATTTTTAGGTAATAAATAAAGTCTGGATAACTTGCGGAGCGGAAAAGAGCTGAAGAGTGGTGAAAAGCCGGGAGGAATTACACAAGGAAGCCGCGAAGAATGTTGTGCACAAGACCAAAAGGCTAGAAGTGGGCTTGAAGAGGAAGAAATTGTTCTTAAAGAAGAAATGGGCTCAGAATTATCCCAAGCCCAACTTATCTCCCAAACCAAAACCCAAATCCATAACCCACTTCTCATGTAGCCGTCAGATTGGATCCATATCATCATCCAACGGTCGCCTCCTCTTCGTGCATCAAAGTCTGAATTTCCTGACCAACACTACAACACCTAACTCCATCTCACGCCGTTAGTTTCGTTGTATCTCTTCATCCGACGGTCGCTGAAGGCTATGTTCCATCTTATCGTTGGATGCATTTCAGATGTATCGATCAAACGCCTATCACTCGCCTAACATCGAAATCTGATGAGCCCGCCTCACACCCGAGCAACCTAACCCTATACCCATCGCCAAACACTCCCCTCCTTCTTTCCATCGACTTCTTTCTCCCTCACCCTCTGCAACCACCATACTCTGCAACCACCATCACCACCACCTTCTCCCCTGTCATCTCCACCAAACGCCGCCAACAACTCTCTCCACCAAACCGTATCTACCCACATCCCCCCATACCCTACATACATCTCTAGCCACCTATTTTACCCATTTCCCCTCTAATTTTCCCCTGAAACCCTAGGTGGGAAATTAGTAAAATAGGTGAGGCTATAAGACTGAATTGGAGCAGGAGAAGGACTGAGAGAAGGCAAAGAAGGATGGGTCGACGTCAATTTGAAGATTAGGTGAGTTAATTTCACTGTTTGAATTTGGGTATTTTTCTATAAACCCTAATTGTATAATTTAGGGATTTGGGTATAAATAGACTGTGGTGTTGTTGTAAAAGTTATGCCTGGATTAGCCAGTGTGTCCAGAACCAAGTTCTGTTAATGATCATTTTTGTGCTGTTAATGTTGTGTTCATGTTTAGTGTAATATCCTGTGTGTGTTCTGTGTGTGATGTTTGTTCCTGTGATGTTTTGTATCCATCTGTCATGTTATGTTTGTGTTAATTAGCATGTTTGTAATGTCTCTTCACATGATCATGTATTTTCCCTGTTTAAACCTCAGAGAAGACCTTTGAACCATGATGGTTAGCTATTAGGATGGTTTTTGTTGAACTCAAAATAGCTTAGGCTAGTTAGATTCCTAAAAGCCCAACTGATTTGTGATTAGTGGTGCTGTAAGAAGACCACTAATGCTAGGGGTCAGTGGTGGCTCTAAGGAGTTAATCAGCTACATTAGTTAGTAAGCCACTGCCTAGTTAGTCTGTGATTGGTTGTGCCTTAAACAGACAGCCAATACTAGGGGTTAGCTAAGGCTGTAAGGTTAGTTAACTAGACATATGACAAAAACTTAACCTAGATGAACTAGCTAGGTGAAGGGAATTCTCATCCATCTCCTTACACTTCCCATCCACAATTTCTTTTCCATGTTCTGTTTTGGTTAAGTTGTTCTTAGTTTCTTTCATTCTTTACTTCACTGCCTTTGGCTCATTGCCATTGTAACTGTCACTATCTCACTGCCACTTAGTTACTTGTTTAGATAACTTTAGTCTAGGAAACTTCAATACACCCCAAGTCTCTGTGGAATGATCCCTTGCTTACTTTCTATACTAAAACTTGGCCTTGTATACTTGCAAGAGTTTTTGTGTGTTTTCTAACCACACCAAGTTTTTGGCGCCGCTGCCGGGGACTTGGCTGCCGTGTTTTTGAAGTTTTTCTTGCTGTTCTTTGCATGCTCATACCTGCTGTGTAGTTCTGATAAGCATCTTAGTGTACTCATCTTGCATATTGCATCTGTAGCTGTAACTTAGTACCACCTCTAGTGCATCTGCATCATTTGCATAATCTCTTCTCCTTTGCTTCAACTGCATCATTCTGGGAACTGAACCTCTTCTCTGAGTTGCCAGGTGCTTGTGGTGCTGCTGTTGCAGCCTGTTGCTGCTGAATTGCTCCTGTTGCTGAAGCTGTTGCCCCTGCTGTTGTTGCTGTGACCTTGCTGTGAGGCTGAGAACAAACCTCTGGTGCTGATGTGCTGCTGTGAAGCCCAAATAGAGCTGAGCTGCTTCTCCTGCTGCTGCTCCTGATCCTGCTGCTGTGCCTCAGCTGTTGCTGCTGTGCAAAGGAAAGCTGCTGCTACCCCCTGCTGGTCCTGCTGTTGCTATGATCCAAAGCCCAACTGGGCTGATTCCAAGCAGCTGAAAAAGAACAAAGCCCAACTGGGCTTTGCAACTGAAATACCCAACTGGGCCTCAGAAAAGCCAAAGCTTAGGATGATCTAAAGCCCAACTGGGCTTTTGCAACCAAACTGAGCAGCTGGGCTGTGCTTCAAAGGTAAGCCTAAACCCATTAAGAGAACCCAACCTGTGGGCTTCCATTTTTAATTTGTGGGCTTGTAATAATTTTTTCCATTTTTTTTGTTGGGCTTGTAATTTAAGTTAACTTTTGGGTTTGTATTTGAGCTTAACTGTGGGATTGTCCCTATCAAAATTTTGGGTTTCAAAAACCCAACAACAACCTAAACAAGGTTAACTGAACCTACCAACTCAGCTGGGCTTCATTAGTTTCTGGGCTTACTAAAGTCGTTAGTGGGCCGTGTACCCAAACTCTAGGCCGAAAGTTGGGCTCTGTTTCACAACAGTTCTCCAAACCCATTGCCTCACCAAAGCACAACCAAAACAGTGGGCTTATCCCCATAAAAACCAAATGTTTCCCATCAAAACCAAATGTTTTTCATTCCCATAAAAACCAAATTTTTCCCAAAAATCCAAACCCATTAAAAACCAAATTTTGGGCTTTGTAATATAGTTACTTAGCTTTTGAGCCCAATCATGTCTAGATCTTGGTCTACAGTTGGGAATACAACAAATCCCTTAGAGAACTTACGTGTGGACATACTTCACGTTATGAACCTCCCATAGACCATGATGTCAATAGTCATAGGAATTATTATGGACATTTTCAAAGTCCCGAGCCTCAATACTTGAACCCTAATGACTATTCACACATGCATCATTCGCCACAACGTGAAAATGAACATTTTGCTAGTGCCTCACCCACACAATCATCTCTGATCGATCAATTAGAAGCTCGAATCGCAGCTTTAGAAATGCAATCACATGAGGAATCTGTCACATCTAATTTTCTTAGGCAACCTGAAATCTATGCATGTCCCGCATGTGATGGCTTAGACCACACTATTGCGAATTGCTATATTTTCCATGAATTTAGGCGGACTGGAGAAATTCCAAGGTTTGTAGAACCTACAGATTATTATGATGGTGGTTATTGGGACCATAATCAACCTTTTCAAGGTTGCGATCAACCATTTATAGACCCTAACGACCATGCACCCATGTATCAATCACCACAAGGGGAGGACGAACAATTTCACATGAGCCCTTGTATGCAATCTATAATGGAAAACATCAATCTCCCAAAAAACACTGCTAGTTTAGAAATGCATACATTGAATGATCATAGCAGCATTTTTATCCCTAATGAAATTAATTATCAAAATAGTGTTTTTAACCCTACTCATGATAGTCATATTGAACATGAACCTAATCTAGAGGTAAATGAGTGGAATAGAAACACTATAGTTTTTAGGGAAGGACACTCTTGTTTTGTTGAGGATGATAATAATTATGATATTATATTAGAAGAACATGTCTATACTGATGATGTTATGGAACCTTTGGGTTCAAATACATTAGGCTTCTCTGCCCAGACCTTAATGAATGATATCTCTTCTAGTATTCCATATGATGTTTCCATTGAATTGCCGATGCATGAGGACAAATCTGTTGATGATGTTGATGATTCTGATTGTGGACTTGCTAATTTGATTGATGATTGTGAGCATGATGTGACATGTGTAGATGATTTAGGAGATTTTGATTTGATTGATAATGACGTGCCTATTCTCCTACATGAGTCACAATCTGATGGCCTTCCACCCAACCTAGATTTGGTTTGTACCAATATTGTAAAACCAATTTTCTAGAATGCCTAATCTAGGTTTGGAACTGTGTGCTTCCCAAGTCCTCTTGGACTATTTTGCTTCTAAGTATAATACATTTGAGGAACCACAGTTGGAAATTGCATGTTTGCCCGTCCCTAGCACAGTTCACTTTGAGCTAGACCTTTTGCATGATGAACCCCCGAAACTGCGCGATTTTGTTTTCAAAATTATATCTTCTGTAAAATCCAGGTTTGGGGGTAGCTCATTTTGTTTCACAGCTTCACTTGCATGCCTACCATATTATTATTGTGTGAAGCTGTTGAAACCTCTACACTTTGTCTTTTGGGTTGATCCTCAACTCTTTAGATTGTTAGTGTATGGTGAATTTTTGTATATAATCCAGTAGATAAAATTTCTTAAAAACCTTTTTGTTCCTTTTGTATATATTTTGCTAATCCAATATGATCTCGGCTGAAATATGTTGGATTTTTTTTCCTTGAATAACGGAGTTCTAATATTGCTTTCGCCGAAATCGGGTATTTTCTTTCCTTTTTCTCTACTCAACATGATCCTCTTCATATATGTTTTATAATTCTTTCCATATTTTGAAACATTGAGGACAATGTTTAGTTTAGGTTTGGGGGTGAAAAGTAGATACTTCGATAATATGCCATAATTGAAAACAAAACTCCTTCTTCTTTTTGAAAAAATTGAAAAATTCCAAAAAAATTGACAAATCAAAATTCAAAAAAATTAAAAAATTGAAAAAAAAAATCATAAAAAATGGAGCTCATTTACCTTGAAATGTTGACTCTTGTGCAAAAATGTTTTTATTAGGAGTCTTAGTCTAGATATTTAGGCACCCTGATTCTAGCACAATTCACATAGTGATAAGAAATTTGCACACGCACGATCTACCAATACATGTATGGCCTCGATCTTCAAGGTGTTGGATAGGAAGTTACGATTGCCAATCACTTTAGAATACTGAACGAAACTTGACTAGCTTGTTCTTTGGTTGGTTGGGATAGAAGGTGGAGGTTACATTAAGAAAGACAACCATCGAATTTAACTGGGTGCATCAAAAAGGGCTACCTCTTGCAAAGTGTCATGTAATTTTTGTTTCCTTTTGTATATGTATCAAAAGTGTTTCCTTGTTCTCAAAAAAAAAAAAAAAAAAAAAAAAAACGATGTTTATATTCAGAAAAAAAAAAAAAAAAAAAGAGAAAAAAATATCAGAAAAATACAAAAAAATCAAGTATTTATCAATTCCATCATCTCTTGTTCCAAAAATAAAAAGAGAATAGTCAATGTAAATAAGAGTCATGTAAATAGTCATTTTGTTGTTTCATTGTAATAAGCAAGGAGGGTGTATGCCATTGATGTACAACGCGAGTAATTGTGAAATACCTCCAACTCATTCACAATTCTCGTAAAGTCCGGACAGCTAGCTAGATTTCGACCTTGGTTCTTAGCCTGAGAAACTATCTCTTGGTGATTAGTAGTCATAACTTCAGATCTTTCTTTACACATGTGTAGATACACTTTACACTCTTAGCACAGGTCTTTTTTTTGTTATCGAGTGCTAGGATTGGTGCCTTCGATAGCTAATGACATCTCCATTTTGCTGTGAGCTTAAAATGTTTTGCACAGTTACATTTGATGGAATCTGAGCTTATATTTTGACCTAGAACTTTGTAGGTACGTTCTAAGCAAACCTTCACGAGACTTCAACTCGTCCACTAGGGACACTTAGTGGTTTAAAAGGCTTAGTGCATATGGCTAAATGGCTTCGAGGAGACCAGCGACAGTGGTATAGGTAGGGATTTCCTTAGTTTTGTTTTACTTGAGGACAATAAAATTCAGGTTTTGGGGGTATTTGATGAGTCCTAAAAAGTGCATATTTCTATATATTTTTTGGCATTTAACTCATCTTTTGTGCATTAATTCTACATTTATCCCATATTCTGTATTTTCATTGTTTTCAAGAATAAATATTTTTCTTACTTAATTTTGCATTTTTAGGTAATAAATAAAGTCTGGATAACTTGCGGAGCGGAAAAGAGCTGAAGAGTGGTGAAAAGCCGGGAGGAATTACACAAGGAAGCCGCGAAGAATGTTGTGCACAAGACCAAAGGCTAGAAGTGGGCTTGAAGAGGAAGAAATTGTTCTTAAAGAAGAAATGGGCTCAGAATTATCCCAAGCCCAACTTATCTCCCAAACCAAAACCCAAATCCATAACCCACTTCTGTAGCCGTCAGATTGGATCCATATCATCATCCAACGGTCGCCTCCTCTTCGTGCATCAAAGTCTGAATTTCCTGACCAACACTACAACACCTAACTCCATCTCCGCCGTTAGTTTCGTTGTATCTCTTCATCCGGTCGCTGAAGGCTATGTTCCATCTTATCGTTGGATGCATTTCAGATGTATCGATCAAACGCCTATCACTCGCACTCGATAACATCGAAATCTGATGAGCCCACCTCACACCCCGAGCAACCTAACCCTATACCCATCGCCAAACACTCCCCTCCTTCTTTCCATCGACTTCTTTCTCCCTCACCCTCTGCAACCACCATACTCTGCAACCACCATCACCACCACCTTCTCCCCTGTCATCTCCACCAAACGCCGCCAACACTCTCTCCTCCACCACCGTATCTACCCACATCCCCCCATACCCTACATACATCTCTAGCCACCTATTTTACCCATTTCCCCTCTAATTTTCCCCTGAAACCCTAGGTGGGAAATTAGTAAAATAGGTGAGGCTATAAGACTGAATTGGAGCAGGAGAAGGACTGAGAGAAGGCAAAGAAGGATGGGTCGACGTCAATTTGAAGATTAGGTGAGTTAATTTCACTGTTTGAATTTGGGTATTTTTCTATAAACCCTAATTGTAAATTTAGGGATTTGGGTATAAATAGACTGTGGTGTTGTTGTAAAAGTTATGCCTGGATTAGCCAGTGTGTCCAGAACCAAGTTCTGTTAATGATCATTTTTGTGTTGTTAATGTTGTGTTCATGTTTAGTGTAATATCCTGTTGTGTTCTGTGTGTGATGTTTGTTCCTGTGATGTTTTGTATCCATCTGTCATGTTATGTTTGTGTTAATTAGCATGTTTGTAATGTCTCTTCACATGATCATGTATTTTCCCTGTTTAAACCTCAGAGAAGACCTTTGAACCATGATGGTTAGCTATTAGGATGGTTTTTGTTGAACTCAAAATAGCTTAGGCTAGTTAGATTCCTAAAAGCCCAACTGATTTGTGATTAGTGGTGCTGTAAGAAGACCACTAATGCTAGGGGTCAGTGGTGGCTCTAAGGAGTTAATCAGCTACATTAGTTAGTAAGCCACTGCCTAGTTAGTCTGTGATTGGTTGTGCCTTAAACAGACAGCCAATACTAGGGGTTAGCTAAGGCTGTAAGGTTAGTTAACTAGACATATGACAAAAACTTAACCTAGATGAACTAGCTAGGTGAAGGGAATTCTCATCCATCTCCTTACACTTCCCATCCACAATTTCTTTTCCATGTTCTGTTTTGGTTAAGTTGTTCTTAGTTTCTTTCATTCTTTACTTCACTGCCTTTGGCTCATTGCCATTGTAACTGTCACTATCTCACTGCCACTTAGTTACTTGTTTAGATAACTTTAGTCTAGGAAACTTCAATACACCCCAAGTCTCTGTGGAATGATCCCTTGCTTACTTTCTATACTAAAACTTGGCCTTGTATACTTGCAAGAGTTTTTGTGTGTTTTCTAACCACACCAAGTTTTTGGCGCCGCTGCCGGGGACTTGGCTGCCGTGTTTTTGAAGTTTTTCTTGCTGTTCTTTGCATGCTCATACCTGCTGTGTAGTTCTGATAAGCATCTTAGTGTACTCATCTTGCATATTGCATCTGTAGCTGTAACTTAGTACCACCTCTAGTGCATCTGCATCATTTGCATAATCTCTTCTCCTTTGCTTCAACTGCATCATTCTGGGAACTGAACCTCTTCTCTGAGTTGCCAGGTGCTTGTGGTGCTGCTGTTGCAGCCTGTTGCTGCTGAATTGCTCCTGTTGCTGAAGCTGTTGCCCCTGCTGTTGTTGCTGTGACCTTGCTGTGAGGCTGAGAACAAACCTCTGGTGCTGATGTGCTGCTGTGAAGCCCAAATAGAGCTGAGCTGCTTCTCCTGCTGCTGCTCCTGATCCTGCTGCTGTGCCTCAGCTGTTGCTGCTGTGCAAAGGCAAGCTGCTGCTACCCCCTGCTGGTCCTGCTGTTGCTATGATCCAAAGCCCAACTGGGCTGATTCCAAGCAGCTGAAAAAGAACAAAGCCCAACTGGGCTTTGCAACTGAAATACCCAACTGGGCCTCAGAAAAGCCAAAGCTTAGGATGATCTAAAGCCCAACTGGGCTTTTGCAACCAAACTGAGCAGCTGGGCTGTGCTTCAAAGGTAAGCCTAAACCCATTAAGAGAACCCAACCTGTGGGCTTCCATTTTTAATTTGTGGGCTTGTAATAATTTTTTCCATTTTTTTGTTGGGCTTGTAATTTAAGTTAACTTTTGGGTTTGTATTTGAGCTTAACTGTGGGATTGTCCCTATCAAAATTTTGGGTTTCAAAAACCCAACAAACAACCTAAACAAGGTTAACTGAACCTACCAACTCAGCTGGGCTTCATTAGTTTCTGGGCTTACTAAAGTCGTTAGTGGGCCGTGTACCCAAACTCTAGGCCGAAAGTTGGGCTCTGTTTCACAACAGTTCTCCAAACCCATTGCCTCACCAAAGCACAACCAAAACAGTGGGCTTATCCCCATAAAAACCAAATGTTTCCCATCAAAAACCAAATGTTTTTCATTCCCATAAAAACCAAATTTTTCCCAAAAATCCAAACCCATTAAAAACCAAATTTTGGGCTTTGTAATATAGTTACTTAGCTTTTGAGCCCAATCATGTCTAGATCTTGGTCTACAGTTGGGGAATACAACAAATCCCTTAGAGAACTTGCGTGTGGACATACTTCACGTTATGAACCTCCCATAGACCATGATGTCAATAGTCATAGGAATTATTATGGACATTTTCAAAGTCCCGAGCCTCAATACTTGAACCCTAATGACTATTCACACATGCATCATTCGCCACAACGTGAAAATGAACATTTTGCTAGTGCCTCACCCACACAATCATCTCTGATCGATCAATTAGAAGCTCGAATCGCAGCTTTAGAAATGCAATCACATGAGGAATCTGTCACATCTAATTTTCTTAGGCAACCTGAAATCTATGCATGTCCCGCATGTGATGGCTTAGACCACACTATTGCGAATTGCTATATTTTCCATGAATTTAGGCGGACTGGAGAAATTCCAAGGTTTGTAGAACCTACAGATTATTATGATGGTGGTTATTGGGACCATAATCAACCTTTTCAAGGTTGCGATCAACCATTTATAGACCCTAACGACCATGCACCCATGTATCAATCACCACAAGGGGAGGACGAACAATTTCACATGAGCCCTTGTATGCAATCTATAATGGAAAACATCAATCTCCTCAAACAAAACACTGCTAGTTTAGAAATGCATACATTGAATGATCATAGCAGCATTTTTATCCCTAATGAAATTAATTATCAAAATAGTGTTTTTAACCCTACTCATGATAGTCATATTGAACATGAACCTAATCTAGAGGTAAATGAGTGGAATAGAAACACTATAGTTTTTAGGGAAGGACACTCTTGTTTTGTTGAGGATGATAATAATTATGATATTATATTAGAAGAACATGTCTATACTGATGATGTTATGGAACCTTTGGTTCAAATACATTAGGCTTCTCTGCCCAGACCTTAATGAATGATATCTCTTCTAGTATTCCATATGATGTTTCCATTGAATTGCCGATGCATGAGGACAAATCTGTTGATGATGTTGATGATTCTGATTGTGGACTTGCTAATTTGATTGATGATTGTGAGCATGATGTGACATGTGTAGATGATTTAGGAGATTTTGATTTGATTGATAATGACGTGCCTATTCTCCTACATGAGTCACAATCTGATGGCCTTCCACCCAACCTAGATTTGGTTTGTACCAATATTGTAAAACCAATTTTTCTGAGAATGCCTAATCTAGGTTTGGAACTGTGTGCTTCCCAAGTCCTCTTGGACTATTTTGCTTCTAAGTATAATACATTTGAGGAACCACAGTTGGAAATTGCATGTTTGCCCGTCCCTAGCACAGTTCACTTTGAGCTAGACCTTTTGCATGATGAACCCCCGAAACTGCGCGATTTTGTTTTCAAAATTATATCTTCTGTAAAATCCAGGTTTGGGGGTAGCTCATTTTGTTTCACAGCTTCACTTGCATGCCTACCATATTATTATTGTGTGAAGCTGTTGAAACCTCTACACTTTGTCTTTTGGGTTGATCCTCAACTCTTTAGATTGTTAGTGTATGGTGAATTTTTGTATATAATCCAGTAGATAAAATTTCTTAAAAACCTTTTTGTTCCTTTTGTATATATTTTGCTAATCCAATATGATCTCGGCTGAAATATGTTGGATTTTTTTCCTTGAATAACGGAGTTCTAATATTGCTTTCGCCGAAATCGGGTATTTTCTTTCCTTTTTCTCTACTCAACATGATCCTCTTCATATATTGTTTTATAATTCTTTCCATATTTTGAAACATTGAGGACAATGTTTAGTTTAGGTTTGGGGGTGAAAAGTAGATACTTCGATAATATGCCATAATTGAAAACAAAACTCCTTCTTCTTTTTGAAAAAATTGAAAAATTCCAAAAAAATTGACAAATCAAAATTCAAAAAAATTAAAAAATTGAAAAAAAAATCATAAAAAATGGAGCTCATTTACCTTGAAATGTTGACTCTTGTGCAAAAATGTATTTTATTAGGAGTCTTAGTCTAGATATTTAGGCACCCTGATTCTAGCACAATTCACATAGTGATAAGAAATTTGCACACGCACGATCTACCAATACATGTATGGCCTCGATCTTCAAGGTGTTGGATAGGAAGTTACGATTGCCAATCACTTTAGAATACTGAACGAAACTTGACTAGCTTGTTCTTTGGTTGGTTGGGATAGAAGGTGGAGGTTACATTAAGAAAGACAACCATCGAATTTACTGGGTGCATCAAAAAGGGCTACCTCTTGCAAAGTGTCATGTAATTTTTGTTTCCTTTTGTATATGTATCAAAAGTGTTTCCTTGTTCTCAAAAAAAAAAAAAAAAAAAAAAAAAACGATGTTTATATTCAGAAAAAAAAAAAAAAAAAAAGAGAAAAAAATATCAGAAAAATACAAAAAAATCATTTTATCAATTCCATCATCTCTTGTTCCAAAAATAAAAAGAGAATAGTCAATGTAAATAAGAGTCATGTAAATAGTCATTTTGTTGTTTCATTGTAATAAGCAAGGAGGGTGTATGCCATTGATGTCAACGCGAGTAATTGTGAAATACCTCCAACTCATTCACAATTCTCGTAAAGTCCGGACAGCTAGCTAGATTTCGACCTTGGTTCTTAGCCTGAGAAACTATCTCTTGGTGATTAGTAGTCATAACTTCAGATCTTTCTTTACACATGTGTAGATACACTTTACACTCTTATCACATGTCTTTTTTTTGTTATCAGTGCTAGGATTGTGCCTTCGATAGCTAGATTGACATCTCCATTTTGCTGTGAGCTTAAACTGTTTTGCACATGTCACATTTGATGGAATCTGAGCTTATATTTTGACCTAGAACTTTGTAGGTACGTTCTAAGCAAACCTTCACGAGACTTCAACTCGTCCACTAGGGACACTTAGTGGTTTAAAAGGCTTAGTGCATATGCTAAATGCATTCGAGAGACCAGCGACAGTGGTATAGGTAGGATTTCCTTAGTTTTGTTTTACTTGAGGACAAGTAAAATTCAGGTTTGGGGGTATTTGATGAGTCCTAAAAAGTGCATATTTCTATATATTTTTCTTGGCATTTAACTCATCTTTTGTGCATTAATTCTACATTTTATCCCATATTCTGTATTTTCATTGTTTTCAAGAATAAATATTTTTCTTACTTAATTTTGCATTTTTAGGTAATAAATAAAGTCTGGATAACTTGCGGAGCGGAAAAGAGCTGAAGAGTGGTGAAAAGCCGGGAGGAATTACACAAGGAAGCCGCGAAGAATGTTGTGCACAAGACCAAAAGGCTAGAAGTGGGCTTGAAGAGGAAGAAATTGTTCTTAAAGAAGAAATGGGCTCAGAATTATCCCAAGCCCAACTTATCTCCCAAACCAAAACCCAAATCCATAACCCACTTCTCATGTAGCCGTCAGATTGGATCCATATCATCATCCAACGGTCGCCTCCTCTTCGTGCATCAAAGTCTGAATTTCCTGACCAACACTACAACACCTAACTCCATCTCACGCCGTTAGTTTCGTTGTATCTCTTCATCCGACGGTCGCTGAAGGCTATGTTCCATCTTATCGTTGGATGCATTTCAGATGTATCGATCAAACGCCTATCACTCGCCTAACATCGAAATCTGATGAGCCCGCCTCACACCCGAGCAACCTAACCCTATACCCATCGCCAAACACTCCCCTCCTTCTTTCCATCGACTTCTTCTCCCTCACCCTCTGCAACCACCATACTCTGCAACCACCATCACCACCACCTTCTCCCCTGTCATCTCCACCAAACGCCGCCAACAACTCTCTCCACCAAACCGTATCTACCCACATCCCCCCATACCCTACATACATCTCTAGCCACCTATTTTACCCATTTCCCCTCTAATTTTCCCCTGAAACCCTAGGTGGGAAATTAGTAAAATAGGTGAGGCTATAAGACTGAATTGGAGCAGGAGAAGGACTGAGAGAAGGCAAAGAAGGATGGGTCGACGTCAATTTGAAGATTAGGTGAGTTAATTTCACTGTTTGAATTTGGGTATTTTTCTATAAACCCTAATTGTATAATTTAGGGATTTGGGTATAAATAGACTGTGGTGTTGTTGTAAAAGTTATGCCTGGATTAGCCAGTGTGTCCAGAACCAAGTTCTGTTAATGATCATTTTTGTGTGTTAATGTTGTGTTCATGTTTAGTGTAATATCCTGTTGTGTTCTGTGTGTGATGTTTGTTCCTGTGATGTTTTGTATCCATCTGTCATGTTATGTTTGTGTTAATTAGCATGTTTGTAATGTCTCTTCACATGATCATGTATTTTCCCTGTTTAAACCTCAGAGAAGACCTTTGAACCATGATGGTTAGCTATTAGGATGGTTTTTGTTGAACTCAAAATAGCTTAGGCTAGTTAGATTCCTAAAAGCCCAACTGATTTGTGATTAGTGGTGCTGTAAGAAGACCACTAATGCTAGGGGTCAGTGGTGGCTCTAAGGAGTTAATCAGCTACATTAGTTAGTAAGCCACTGCCTAGTTAGTCTGTGATTGGTTGTGCCTTAAACAGACAGCCAATACTAGGGGTTAGCTAAGGCTGTAAGGTTAGTTAACTAGACATATGACAAAAACTTAACCTAGATGAACTAGCTAGGTGAAGGGAATTCTCATCCATCTCCTTACACTTCCCATCCACAATTTCTTTTCCATGTTCTGTTTTGGTTAAGTTGTTCTTAGTTTCTTTCATTCTTTACTTCACTGCCTTTGGCTCATTGCCATTGTAACTGTCACTATCTCACTGCCACTTAGTTACTTGTTTAGATAACTTTAGTCTAGGAAACTTCAATACACCCCAAGTCTCTGTGGAATGATCCCTTGCTTACTTTCTATACTAAAACTTGGCCTTGTATACTTGCAAGAGTTTTTGTGTGTTTTCTAACCACACCAAGTTTTTGGCGCCGCTGCCGGGGACTTGGCTGCCGTGTTTTTGAAGTTTTTCTTGCTGTTCTTTGCATGCTCATACCTGCTGTGTAGTTCTGATAAGCATCTTAGTGTACTCATCTTGCATATTGCATCTGTAGCTGTAACTTAGTACCACCTCTAGTGCATCTGCATCATTTGCATAATCTCTTCTCCTTTGCTTCAACTGCATCATTCTGGGAACTGAACCTCTTCTCTGAGTTGCCAGGTGCTTGTGGTGCTGCTGTTGCAGCCTGTTGCTGCTGAATTGCTCCTGTTGCTGAAGCTGTTGCCCCTGCTGTTGTTGCTGTGACCTTGCTGTGAGGCTGAGAACAAACCTCTGGTGCTGATGTGCTGCTGTGAAGCCCAAATAGAGCTGAGCTGCTTCTCCTGCTGCTGCTCCTGATCCTGCTGCTGTGCCTCAGCTGTTGCTGCTGTGCAAAGGAAGCTGCTGCTACCCCCTGCTGGTCCTGCTGTTGCTATGATCCAAAGCCCAACTGGGCTGATTCCAAGCAGCTGAAAAAGAACAAAGCCCAACTGGGCTTTGCAACTGAAATACCCAACTGGGCCTCAGAAAAGCCAAAGCTTAGGATGATCTAAAGCCCAACTGGGCTTTTGCAACCAAACTGAGCAGCTGGGCTGTGCTTCAAAGGTAAGCCTAAACCCATTAAGAGAACCCAACCTGTGGGCTTCCATTTTTAATTTGTGGGCTTGTAATAATTTTTTCCATTTTTTTGTTGGGCTTGTAATTTAAGTTAACTTTTGGGTTTGTATTTGAGCTTAACTGTGGGATTGTCCCTATCAAAATTTTGGGTTTCAAAAACCCAACAAACAACCTAAACAAGGTTAACTGAACCTACCAACTCAGCTGGGCTTCATTAGTTTCTGGGCTTACTAAAGTCGTTAGTGGGCCGTGTACCCAAACTCTAGGCCGAAAGTTGGGCTCTGTTTCACAACAGTTCTCCAAACCCATTGCCTCACCAAAGCACAACCAAAACAGTGGGCTTATCCCCATAAAAACCAAATGTTTCCCATCAAAAACCAAATGTTTTTCATTCCCATAAAAACCAAATTTTTCCCAAAAATCCAAACCCATTAAAAACCAAATTTTGGGCTTTGTAATATAGTTACTTAGCTTTTGAGCCCAATCATGTCTAGATCTTGGTCTACAGTTGGGGAATACAACAAATCCCTTAGAGAACTTGCGTGTGGACATACTTCACGTTATGAACCTCCCATAGACCATGATGTCAATAGTCATAGGAATTATTATGGACATTTTCAAAGTCCCGAGCCTCAATACTTGAACCCTAATGACTATTCACACATGCATCATTCGCCACAACGTGAAAATGAACATTTTGCTAGTGCCTCACCCACACAATCATCTCTGATCGATCAATTAGAAGCTCGAATCGCAGCTTTAGAAATGCAATCACATGAGGAATCTGTCACATCTAATTTTCTTAGGCAACCTGAAATCTATGCATGTCCCGCATGTGATGGCTTAGACCACACTATTGCGAATTGCTATATTTTCCATGAATTTAGGCGGACTGGAGAAATTCCAAGGTTTGTAGAACCTACAGATTATTATGATGGTGGTTATTGGGACCATAATCAACCTTTTCAAGGTTGCGATCAACCATTTATAGACCCTAACGACCATGCACCCATGTATCAATCACCACAAGGGGAGGACGAACAATTTCACATGAGCCCTTGTATGCAATCTATAATGGAAAACATCAATCTCCTCAAACAAAACACTGCTAGTTTAGAAATGCATACATTGAATGATCATAGCAGCATTTTTATCCCTAATGAAATTAATTATCAAAATAGTGTTTTTAACCCTACTCATGATAGTCATATTGAACATGAACCTAATCTAGAGGTAAATGAGTGGAATAGAAACACTATAGTTTTTAGGGAAGGACACTCTTGTTTTGTTGAGGATGATAATAATTATGATATTATATTAGAAGAACATGTCTATACTGATGATGTTATGGAACCTTTGGGTTCAAATACATTAGGCTTCTCTGCCCAGACCTTAATGAATGATATCTCTTCTAGTATTCCATATGATGTTTCCATTGAATTGCCGATGCATGAGGACAAATCTGTTGATGATTCTGATTGTGGACTTGCTAATTTGATTGATGATTGTGAGCATGATGTGACATGTGTAGATGATTTAGGAGATTTTGATTTGATTGATAATGACGTGCCTATTCTCCTACATGAGTCACAATCTGATGGCCTTCCACCCAACCTAGATTTGGTTTGTACCAATATTGTAAAACCAATTTTTCTGAGAATGCCTAATCTAGGTTTGGAACTGTGTGCTTCCCAAGTCCTCTTGGACTATTTTGCTTCTAAGTATAATACATTTGAGGAACCACAGTTGGAAATTGCATGTTTGCCCGTCCCTAGCACAGTTCACTTTGAGCTAGACCTTTTGCATGATGAACCCCCGAAACTGCGCGATTTTGTTTTCAAAATTATATCTTCTGTAAAATCCAGGTTTGGGGGTAGCTCATTTTGTTTCACAGCTTCACTTGCATGCCTACCATATTATTATTGTGTGAAGCTGTTGAAACCTCTACACTTTGTCTTTTGGGTTGATCCTCAACTCTTTAGATTGTTAGTGTATGGTGAATTTTTGTATATAATCCAGTAGATAAAATTTCTTAAAAACCTTTTTGTTCCTTTTGTATATATTTTGCTAATCCAATATGATCTCGGCTGAAATATGTTGGATTTTTTTTCCTTGAATAACGGAGTTCTAATATTGCTTTCGCCGAAATCGGGTATTTTCTTTCCTTTTTCTCTACTCAACATGATCCTCTTCATATATTGTTTTATAATTCTTTCCATATTTTGAAACATTGAGGACAATGTTTAGTTTAGGTTTGGGGGTGAAAAGTAGATACTTCGATAATATGCCATAATTGAAAACAAAACTCCTTCTTCTTTTTGAAAAAATTGAAAAATTCCAAAAAAATTGACAAATCAAAATTCAAAAAAATTAAAAAATTGAAAAAAAAAATCATAAAAAATGGAGCTCATTTACCTTGAAATGTTGACTCTTGTGCAAAAATGTATTTTTATTAGGAGTCTTAGTCTAGATATTTAGGCACCCTGATTCTAGCACAATTCACATAGTGATAAGAAATTTGCACGCGCACGATCTACCAATACATGTATGGCCTCGATCTTCAAGGTGTTGGATAGGAAGTTACGATTGCCAATCACTTTAGAATACTGAACGAAACTTGACTAGCTTGTTCTTTGGTTGGTTGGGATAGAAGGTGGAGGTTACATTAAGAAAGACAACCATCGAATTTAACTGGGTGCATCAAAAAGGGCTACCTCTTGCAAAGTGTCATGTAATTTTTGTTTCCTTTTGTATATGTATCAAAAGTGTTTCCTTGTTCTCAAAAAAAAAAAAAAAAAAAAAAAAAACGATGTTTATATTCAGAAAAAAAAAAAAAGAGAAAAAAATATCAGAAAAATACAAAAAAATCAAGTATTTATCAATTCCATCATCTCTTGTTCCAAAAATAAAAAGAGAATAGTCAATGTAAATAAGAGTCATGTAAATAGTCATTTTGTTGTTTCATTGTAATAAGCAAGGAGGGTGTATGCCATTGATGTACAACGCGAGTAATTGTGAAATACCTCCAACTCATTCACAATTCTCGTAAAGTCCGGACAGCTAGCTAGATTTCGACCTTGGTTCTTAGCCTGAGAAACTATCTCTTGGTGATTAGTAGTCATAACTTCAGATCTTTCTTTACACATGTGTAGATACACTTTACACTCTTATCACATGTCTTTTTTTTGTTATCAGTGCTAGGATTGTGCCTTCGATAGCTAGATTGACATCTCCATTTTGCTGTGAGCTTAAACTGTTTTGCACATGTCACATTTGATGAATCTGAGCTTATATTTTGACCTAGAACTTTGTAGGTACGTTCTAAGCAAACCTTCACGAGACTTCAACTCGTCCACTAGGGACACTTAGTGGTTTAAAAGGCTTAGTGCATATGCTAAATGCATTCGAGAGACCAGCGACAGTGGTATAGGTAGGATTTCCTTAGTTTTGTTTTACTTGAGGACAAGTAAAATTCAGGTTTGGGGGTATTTGATGAGTCCTAAAAAGTGCATATTTCTATATATTTTTCTTGGCATTTAACTCATCTTTTGTGCATTAATTCTACATTTTATCCCATATTCTGTATTTTCATTGTTTTCAAGAATAAATATTTTTCTTACTTAATTTTGCATTTTTAGGTAATAAATAAAGTCTGGATAACTTGCGGAGCGGAAAAGAGCTGAATAGTGGTGAAAAGCCGGGAGGAATTACACAAGGAAGCCGCGAAGAATGTTGTGCACAAGACCAAAAGGCTAGAAGTGGGCTTGAAGAGGAAGAAATTGTTCTTAAAGAAGAAATGGGCTCAGAATTATCCCAAGCCCAACTTATCTCCCAAACCAAAACCCAAATCCATAACCCACTTCTCATGTAGCCGTCAGATTGGATCCATATCATCATCCAACGGTCGCCTCCTCTTCGTGCATCAAAGTCTGAATTTCCTGACCAACACTACAACACCTAACTCCATCTCACGCCGTTAGTTTCGTTGTATCTCTTCATCCGACGGTCGCTGAAGGCTATGTTCCATCTTATCGTTGGATGCATTTCAGATGTATCGATCAAACGCCTATCACTCGCCTAACATCGAAATCTGATGAGCCCGCCTCACACCCGAGCAACCTAACCCTATACCCATCGCCAAACACTCCCCTCCTTCTTTCCATCGACTTCTTTCTCCCTCACCCTCTGCAACCACCATACTCTGCAACCACCATCACCACCACCTTCTCCCCTGTCATCTCCACCAAACGCCGCCAACAACTCTCTCCACCAAACCGTATCTACCCACATCACCCCCATACCCTACATACATCTCTAGCCACCTATTTTACCCATTTCCCCTCTAATTTTCCCCTGAAACCCTAGGTGGGAAATTAGTAAAATAGGTGGGGCTATAAGACTGAATTGGAGCAGGAGAAGGACTGAGAGAAGGCAAAGAAGGATGGGTCGACGTCAATTTGAAGATTAGGTGAGTTAATTTCACTGTTTGAATTTGGGTATTTTTCTATAAACCCTAATTGTATAATTTAGGGATTTGGGTATAAATAGACTGTGGTGTTGTTGTAAAAGTTATGCCTGGATTAGCCAGTGTGTCCAGAACCAAGTTCTGTTAATGATCATTTTTGTGCTGTTAATGTTGTGTTCATGTTTAGTGTAATATCCTGTTGTGTTCTGTGTGTGATGTTTGTTCCTGTGATGTTTTGTATCCATCTGTCATGTTATGTTTGTGTTAATTAGCATGTTTGTAATGTCTCTTCACATGATCATGTATTTTCCCTGTTTAAACCTCAGAGAAGACCTTTGAACCATGATGGTTAGCTATTAGGATGGTTTTTGTTGAACTCAAAATAGCTTAGGCTAGTTAGATTCCTAAAAGCCCAACTGATTTGTGATTAGTGGTGCTGTAATAAGACCACTAATGCTAGGGGTCAGTGGTGGCTCTAAGGAGTTAATCAGCTACATTAGTTAGTAAGCCACTGCCTAGTTAGTCTGTGATTGGTTGTGCCTTAAACAGACAGCCAATACTAGGGGTTAGCTAAGGCTGTAAGGTTAGTTAACTAGACATATGACAAAAACTTAACCTAGATGAACTAGCTAGGTGAAGGGAATTCTCATCCATCTCCTTACACTTCCCATCCACAATTTCTTTTCCATGTTCTGTTTTGGTTAAGTTGTTCTTAGTTTCTTTCATTCTTTACTTCACTGCCTTTGGCTCATTGCCATTGTAACTGTCACTATCTCACTGCCACTTAGTTACTTGTTTAGATAACTTTAGTCTAGGAAACTTCAATACACCCCAAGTCTCTGTGGAATGATCCCTTGCTTACTTTCTATACTAAAACTTGGCCTTGTATACTTGCAAGAGTTTTTGTGTGTTTTCTAACCACACCACCTCACAATAATCTTAATCGACTAGCGAAACGAGATATTGTGGAATCACAAACGATGAGACAAATAAAGATTTCATGGGCAATTTCCTCTTCATCTTTTGAAAACAAGGTTTAACAGAAGAGAGATATTCTTGATCTTTAGTGCATACAATTTCTAGATGATCCTGATTTTCACACAAGGAGACCAGACCTTCTGGTAAGTCCTTGTAGTTCTCCACATCATACTTTTCAGAGTGATCTGAGAATGACATAGAGTCAGGAGTAATTTGCTGATAATGCTTAACAGAATTAATCGAAGAAGTTCGATGTTTCTTATTATTATCACAAATATGAGTGATAGCAACATACTTTCTTAATTTAAACAGTTGACACTCCAGATCTTCAATCTTTTTAATCAAGATTTCCTTTTCCAGTTGAAACACTTCTGGAGAACTAAGATTGTGCATCATGGAATCATCAGGACTGTTAGGACGACAAGTGTGATTATCAGCAAGGAGGTTAAGAGAACTTTCACAGATTTCGTCCTCAGGATAGTAGTCAAAAATAGCCATCCATGCTTTAGTTAACTCACTTAAATTCTCATCAGAACTTTCAGATGTATCATGGATACTTATGTAGCACTTAGAACAAGTTTCATGATCATAGTTTTTCTGAACTTTTCTATCCCTTCTTTTGACTGACTCGGCTTTCTTTTATTCTGTCTAAGAGTTTTCATAAGTTGTTGTACAAACAGTGACAGAGTTGAATTAAAGAAATTCTCATCCCTTGTATCAATCAGTTTAGGACATCGAGATTTTCTATCATTTGTAGGATCATGGTTGCTTATTAAGTGACGTTTTTCTCTTTGACTGAGTTCAAGATCGAAAATCTTAAGCTTTCCAACAAGAGTATTTCTGGAAAGAGTATCAAGGTTATTTCCCTCAGCGATGGCATGCTTCTTAGAATCGTATCTAGATGGCAGCGATCTGAGAATTTTCATCACAATGTCCTTTTCAGGAATAGTCTTACCTAATGCAAAGGATGCATTAACAATTTCAGACACTTTGTGATTAAACTAATCAAATGAATCTTCATCTGCCATACGAAGGTTTTCCCAATCGGAATTTAGGTTTTGAAGCCTAACTTCCTTTTCACTAGTATTACCTTCGAATGCGGTTTCTAAGATATCTCAAGCATCTTTAGACCGAGTGCACGTAGTGACATGGTGTTGAAGATCTGGAGTAATGGCATGTATGATGGCATTCAAACCGTCGGAGTTTTGCTTTGCAGCAAGTATCTCAGCAGCGTCATATGCACCAATATCCTTTGGAATGGTCGCATTTCCTATTGCCACAACGGGAGCATCATAGCAACTACATAAACCCATAATTGAAAATCACGCGCTTGAAGAAAGGCACGCATAACAATTTTCCACCAAAGTAATTTGAGCCATCGAAGACTGGTGGTACGTTTATAGAGATAACACTTTTGTCCATATCAGATCGGTACAAACACAGAATTATGAGGTATTTAATGTGTTTGCCTGCTCTGATACCAATTGAAAATGCGGGGGTCTAACAACCACACCCAACAATTCGTTTGTCAATCTGAGAGGACTTACTCCAATATACTTTCTAGAGAATCAACTAGACAGTCAGACTCAATCTAGAGAAAAGCATATCAAAGAGTTTAATATCTCTAACTCTTAACTCAATCTGCAATCAACAAATAGAAATCTGCGAGCCCGATTGAATATAAGAGGAGTAACTTGAACGGTACCAAAGACCAATGTTCAAGTGTCAATCAATTTAAATCAACAACCAAAGGTTGGATATTCTAATTGATTGATCTTAACGCACAACCTGTGATATTTCAATTATATAACAAAATATAATGCGAAAAAGAAATAACACAGACACCAGAAGTTTTGTTAACGAGGAAACCTCAAATGCAGAAAAACCCCGGGACCTAGTCCAGGTTGAACACCACACTGTATTAAGTCGCTATGGATTCTATCCTACTACCAATTAACTTTGGACTGGACTGTAGTTGAACCCTAATCAATCTCACACTGAGTCAAGGTACAGTTGCGTTCCTTACGTCTCTGATCTCAGCAGGATACTACACACTTGATTCCGTTAGTTGATCTCACCCACAACCAGGAGTTGCTACGACCCAAAGTCGAAGACTTGATAAACAAATCTGTCTCACGCAGAAAAATCTATAGATTGAATAAATCTGTTTCCCACAGAAATACCCAAGAGATTGTGTTTCGTCTTTTGATAAATCAAGATGAACAGGAACTAATTGATAAACCGGACTTATATTCCCGAAGAACAGCCTAGTATTATCAATTACCTCACAATAATCTTAATCGACTAGCGAAACAAGATATTGTGGAATCACAAACGATGAGACAAATAAAGATTTCATGGGCAATTTCCTCTTCATCTTCTGAAAACAAGGTTTAACAGAAGAGAGATATTCTTGATCTTTAGTGCATACAATTTCTAGATGAACCTTATTTTCACAATTGAAGCAAAATCGGTTTGATTCACGTGAATCAATTCATGAACATTATAGACACGGTTTGCAAAGATTGCATTCCTTATTATATAAATGTTTAAGTTCATGAACATAACCGATTTTAGAACTTTAACCTTCAAGTATGCAAACGGGTACGCATACTTGAAATACCCGGACCAGGATTGGGTTTCGCCAGTACGCAAACGGGTACGCGAACTTTCAATCCCAGCAGAAATTCTCGGACATGAACCTGTACGCCAGTGCGCAAATGGGTATGCATACTTAGGTTTCCGGATTTCTAAAACCAACAGGTACGCAAACGGGTGCACATACTATGGTTCCCGGACATGGATTACATATGTGCAATAGTGCACAACATGACATATCCAATAATGGTTACGTGTTCTAAACTCTTATTTCAATCATTGAAACTTTCTTATAGGATGACAATAGACGTTTTCACACACTATTAGCATCAAAGCAATTTTCAAGATATTGAAATAATCATAACGAAACATTCCAAGACTACACCAAATGATTGTATCACACAAACCATGTAAGATGTTACACGGAAATTTTCACATGATATAAGATGAACTTGGTCGAAGAGAAATCTTGCCAACACATATCTCGAGAAATATGTAAGCGAGATAAACTCAGCTAGAAATCTCAAATGTGTATATAGAAAACTATATCGTAATACGACTTATGTCTCAATATAGGAGATAGAGTAGAAATAGACTTTCCGAGTGAGAGATGAGTTTCAGTCTTCGCATACCTTTTGTCGACGAAGTTCCACAAGCTCCCCTTAGTAGTTCTTCGTCTTCAAATGATGAATGTCGTGAAGTCTAAGCTCAACTACACAATTTATGTCCTAGTCCGAGACATCTATAAATAGGCTAGAAATCAAGACTTATAGTTTTGATCACTAACATTGACAAACATGCTTGAGATAGCAACGCATACGAGTTCGACCGAGCAGTACTCTAACAACCAGACAAGACTAAAGGATGTGGTACTGAAATGTTTATTTGTCGATTAGCAATCTAAGCTGAAGCCAGAGCCTTTCTGTTAGCCTTGCAATTGGGAATTAAAAAAGGGTTGCAACTATATATTATTAGAAACAGAGATGCCGAGATCATTGTCAACATTCTTAACCAGGTGATTTCGAATGTACCTTGGAGAATTAGGAGCCATATTTTGCAAATTAGAGGCTTAATGAAGAATATACTGATAACTGGGTTCAAATTTGCCACGAAAAATGCCAACAGTGTTAAGCACAACTTAGCTCTATGTATTAAATCTAGAGATTGTTGTAAATGGTGGTTATTTTATCCTCCTTTATATATCGTGGCTTGTTTTATTTTTATTTTTTTTATTATAATCAACGACCTTCAAAAAGGCCAAGGATCCCCCCTCAACCATTAGCATAGGTCAAATAGGAGGAACATATCAGTATATAGAGAAATTTTTTGTTTTAGCCCAAAGCGTAAGCTCATGAGCAACAAAGTTACAAGTCCTAGGTTGATAAGAAAAGATACATCCAACTAGATAAGAATAAAAAAAATTGACTCATCACATAGCCTACACCATTTTTCAGAGTAATGTCATCAAAAGCTCCACCAGTTTTACATTTTGTCCATCCAAACGATAGGGGGCATCCATGTATCATTACAAGTTATGGTGATACTAGAGAGGATTTGTATGTTTGGCATTCTAGTCAAGAGCTATCCCTAGCTTTATTAATGACAATAGAATGGGTTTTCTTAAGGTTTCTGAAGACAAGGCTATTTCTACCACTCCACAAAGACCAAAGAATGACAACAAATAAGCAATGACTATCATCAGGAATTCTAGAATCATGGTCAACCAACCAGAAATTTAGCCAATAAATAAAGGATTTATCTATGGAGGCACTAGTGTTAACACAAAAGGAGGCAACAAACCAAACATGACTAGCAAAAGGGCATAGGACCAAAACATGCATAACATATTCATTAGGATCAGAGCATTAATATGAAGGGCAGTTTTAGCAGGCAAAACATTCCTAACATATTTTCAAATGAAAAGTTGAATGCGATGTGGTACACGAATTTTTCAAATGCACTTCCAAAGTTTATTACAATGGGAGGACCTAAGTCCCCTAAGTCCCAAGTAGGCAGATTTAGAAGACCATATGTCATTCTTTGAAAGCTCTTAAGCCCTCGTATCGGGAGTGTATAACTGGCTCAATGGAATGGTGATGATCTTCTGAACAAAAGCATCATCAAAATGAGTATTTAGTATATTAATACTCAAAGATCTAGTTTCAGAATCAATAAAATAGGAAACTTTAACATTAGGTTCATGGGGAACCAAATGATTTGGGTGGCAGTTCCTAAAGTAGGAATCCACTTATCACACCAAGGGTCAATGAAATTTCCATCTCCCACAATCCAGGAAATAAAAGGCTTAATCAACTCTTTTTAGCATGGAGACATCTTCAAGTCCCAGAACAAACATTAGGGAATATAGCATTAAGAAAATCATTTTTAAGAAAATATTTGGATTTAAGGATAGTACCTAATAACAATTAGAATTTTCAATAATTTTCCAAGCATTTCTAGCTAGCATAGCTAAGTTATTCAATTCATCTTTCCCAAAGCCTAGACCACCTTCAAACTTGGGGGAGCAGAGAATATCTCACCCTGGAAGATGAAGTTTCTTACCCTTAGGATCTAAAGTCACCCCACCCCATCCCACCACCACCATAATTTATACATGTGGGAGTCCATTTTCCTACAGAAAAATTTGGGAATAAGAAAAATACCCATTTGATACAAAGGGATAGCCTGACCAACATGTTTGACTAAGGTGGTTCTAGCAGCCTGAGACAGAAATCTATGAAACTAAGTGGAATTCTGGCATCCACATCTTGCAAAATACCCTATATAGGTTTGAATTTTAGAGCTTGGAAAGCTATAGGGGTACCAAGATATTTCTTGCTTAAATCTCTATTATGGATATCAAGAATATCATAGAGATGATTCATAAAAGGTTCAGACAATTTCCTACTATAAAAAATACCAAATTTATCAAAATTTATTCCTAACCAGAAGCCAAACAATACTTTTGGAGGTAATCTTTAATAGTTTCAAAATCATTGACAGTAGTTTTGGAAAACAAAAGAGGATCATCATCAAACATGCGATGAGTCATACATGGGCATCCTTGCAGACTTTTTAACCCTCCACCATGCCTTTTCTGGTGACAGAATCAATATAAGCAAATAAATATTCATAACAAATAATATAGAGACAAGGAGACACGGGATCACCTTGTCTCAAACCTCTTTCAGGTTTAATTAGATCAGTAGGACTACCATATAACAAAACAGAGTAAGGGACAACAAATAGACATTGATTAATAAGTTTTATTCAATGATCAAATAAGCCCATTTAAAAAAAAAACTTTTTCAAAGAATGACTATTCCAATTTATGATAGGCTTTAGAAATATCAAGTTTAATAGCATCAATACCATTTCTACCTTTATGATGGTTAACAACATAGATAGCTTCATTGACTAAAAGAATGTTATCGAAAATACTTCTTTTAGGAACAAAAGCACTCTGGTTTTGAGAAATTAAGTTAACCACGAGAGGTTTTAGGAATACAAAGATTTAAAATAGTCAACAAAGGAATTTCATCTGCTATCTCTATCAGTTAAGACAATACCAGGAGAATTTTCAATCCAACTAATAGCATTTTTCTTTCTAATAAAAAGAGTGACTCTATGCAAATATGGAGAGTTTTTATCTCCTTCCAAGAGTCAAACCTCTCTAGATTTATCCTTCTAATATAATTCCTCCAAAGTATACAAGTATTCTAACCTGGCTCTAAGTCTAGAAACAAAGTAAGAATCAGTAGGATAAGAAGTTAGAATGACAACAAGTTCCTCTCTAGTAGTTTTTATATTGGTTTGAATATTACCAAAAGAAGATTTGTTCCAGTCTCCAAAACCTTTCTTAGTGTTTAAAAGCTTTTTCTTTAGCTTATAAGCAGGAGAGCCTAAAACATTAACACACCAAGAGTTTGCTATTATGTCTCCTCAGGTAAGGTCTTCAATCCACATGGCAATAAAACGAAAAGTTTTAGGCATACAAACATCTTCAAAATTAAAACCTATATGCATATGACAATGATCAGAAGAATCTTTAGGCAAGTTATTTACACAAAAATTAGGGAACAAATTGCTCAACTTTTTGATTTATGAGACATCTATCAAGTCTCTCAAGGATGAGATCAAGACCCTGTTGCATATTATACCAAGTAAACCTAGGACCAGAAAATCCAGGATCATGCAAAGCAAACACATTACAGAAATTTCTAACATTTAAAAAGGCAGCATCATCAACCTTTAATCCTCCATTCTTATCTTCAGTACCTAACAGAGCATTAGAGTCACCCACAAAGAAGGTTGGCTCATATGGAGGTCTAGGAGGTAATTGGCATTGGCTTTCCCAAAAGGCATGTGTAAGGTTACTATTAGGTTCTCCATAAATAAAAAGGATATGTCACAGTTTAGAATGTATAATATCCTTGGTGGTAACTGATAGACGCATTTATGTGTATAATATAGCTCATTTGTATATATTGTTAGTACTCGATATTGTACTTATTTGGTTATTTTATGTATTTGTAGGTGTTTTTGGAAAATAATCTCTTGCGGCGAATTTGGCTAAAAATATGGCATTTGGACCTTCGTTGATAACGTACCGGAAGCGCCTCAGAAGTGTACCGGAAGTATCCCAGAAATACCCCGGAGGAACCCCGAAAAAAGTGCGGAAAATGCCCCAGAGGACACTTGCTATACAGACCCTTGATTTTGGATAAGGGGTAACCTAATTACTAAGGGGTGACCCATTTCCAGGCAGCTGCTAAAGGGACACCAGAACTGGATAGGGGGAGATCACATTTCTTCACGTTTTCAAATTAATGTTTTGGAGGGAAACTTCATGCATGTTTAATGGCAGAGTTGGATTCGATTAATGGACGGTTTCTAAAGAGATTCAACCCCCAAAAACAGTTGGGCTGGATGTGAATGGACTAAACAGAGCTGGTACATGTGTTTTGATCGATCACATTGGGCTGGAATAGCCGGGAGAAGAAATCAGAGTCCAAATAGGACACGTATGGTTCTGTTTACGTTTCAAAGATTTTTTTTGAGGAGATTCTGGGAGAGTTTTACGCTAAAGAAAACTCTACTTGGTCATGTTCAAGTCTTGGGAGAGTTTTTGGGCAATAGAATAGCTCATAAATGCGTACAGGGAGATCAGAGAGAGATATTCTCTCAACAGCGCAGAGAAGAAAAAGAAAAGAAAAAGTCGGATTCAGTAGAGATTTTTGGGGATTAAAAGACTATATAAGAGTTGGTTCAAGTCATAGAAGGGTTGGAAAGTTTTAGAAAAGTTTTGGAGAGAGTTTAGAGGTCAGGAGAGACGAGAGAATCGAGTTACAGAGAGATTTTGTTGCTGCTGCTGCCAGCCATTGAAGACCTTCAAGAACACGAAGAACAGACTCTCAGAGTCAGTCGTTCTTTAACAGTCTTAAACAGCAGTATCCCGTGTTCTTCATTACAGCAGTACCGAAGTGTCGTTCTCCAACAGTGCAAACAGCGAACTCTCTGTGTCGTTGTTATACAACACTTGTGTTGTATCGATTATTTTCAGCACTACCCCTTTGTAACAGTGACGCTGCAACAGTATAACAGCGTTACAAACTTCAATTATCAATTATTTTCATCAATAAAAACACTTATTTAGCCATGAATACATCTTGTGAGTGTGTTTTTGAGATGAGGAGCGAAACCCAATCCCAGGGGTGACAGAGGAAGCCATTCTCACAATAATTATGTGGTAATCTCTATTTTATTAATTTATGCAATATTTTTATATGATTAATTGCATTGATAAAAATGATTTAAATGGTTTTTATTAATCAACTGTGTTTTCCCTTGATAATGCATGCTTAGTTTTAGACTTTTGATGCATTATACTTGTGATTAACATTTGATATTTTGGAAAATCTGCTCTTGGCAATATTTAGAATCAACCCAATTATTTAAATTGCATAGTAAAAAAATATTAGATCACATAAGTATTGTTGATTGGTGGAATCTTAACCCCTATTTCTCCATAAAATTTTACTTCAGTTTGCTATTTTTCCTAAATTTTATTTAAATCTAGAAATTTTGTTACCTTCACAAGTCTGAAAAGAACTTGTTTACCACTACAACTACAAACATCATTTTAAAATACATCAGTAACATCGCTGCCCCTATTACTTGAAGATAAAATGTCAAGATCAGTTTCTTTTTTCGAAACCAAAACAATACTATCACTTCTCCCAACACAAGATACATTAAAAGTACAATAAAATTCAATATTCCTCATTTTCCTAGCAGACGTATCGTTTTTCATTTTAGTCTCAGAAAAGAATGTAATATCATGATTGATGGAAAGATATTCGGTTATTCAACTCAATATATGCACATATTGTTTTCAATTTTCTTTTCCTACCTTATTAATAAAATAAAAGACCGTATGAGTCTATGACCAATGGAAACAAATGGCATCTCTCTACCTACATTAGAAAAACTTATTTTTCATCGTATCGGAAATGGTTTAAATACGCCTATCCAAGCAAATTTGTTTCCTTGCAGATTTTTGAAGATTGGAGCAAAAGACAATTTTGCCAAAGCTTGTGGTGATTTACTTAAAGTTTTGGAGCGAAAAGCAAAGCTAAAGGAGCGAAAGAAGAAGATTTTCTTTATTTTGTAAAAGAGAGAAAAAAAAAAAGAGTGACATTTTTATTTTTGTAATTTTTTTTTTATTAGACTTTCTTTTCTTTTGTATTTTTTTTATGGACTTTGGACATTAATTTTGGGACATTTTTATTTTTATTTTTAAATCCTACGGAAGGGTACCCTTAAATATAAACTGTTTGCAGGGAAGGACGACGATTACAATATCGTCTCGGCCCCTCGGGTTCGCACACGACATAGGAGTCGTGGCCCGAGTCGACGATAACGGTTCATCGCCCGTATGGTACGGGAGGTAAGTCCAATCGAAACACTCGCGAATCTCCTGCAAGCGGGTTACTGTATTCCTTAAGGTGATAATTGTTTGAGGACGAACCGGACTGTTTTTATATTCCTAGTAAAGGGAAAGGCCTGGCCTAAACAAGATAAGGGTTCGGATTTCATCACCGTTCCCTTCTTGCCCGCCTTAGGAAAACGAAACCTAAAGCGAACCTAAACCTAAAATTTGGACTAGAAAGAGACCTATAGGGTATCGAGCTTAACAGGACAATCATTCGAAAAATATTGGTTACTCTTTTAAGCACACCTCGAAGTTCTTGACGGTTTCTGCGAGTTGAATGCGTGACTGCGCCGCATTGGATCGGTGAGGTTTTGGGTATCAAAGCTCCACTGAGCTTCCCTCGCCTATATTCAACTTACTTTAACTCGGATTGATTCCAGAGGGGTTTGCTTAAATTGTAACGAATTCCCTTTCGAAGGATTAGAAGCTGGTCTAGAAACAATCTAAGTGGAGCCATCATGCTTGTTGTTTGCTAGAAATCTTTAGGTTTGATGTGGTAAAGTCGAGTCATCCTGCTGTGTGATTGCTAGAACCTTCTTGTTAGGATTTTTATTTCTTTTTGAATTATTTTTAGTGTATGCCCGATTTTGTTAATAGGGCTTGGAAAAGAGATACTCTAGGTCGATTGATTAGCGAAAAACCTAGTAGTTCTTCTGATTTAAGCAGGGAGCTCGAAGACTCTTCTTTGGAGAGCCCTGTTTTTGGAAACTTCAGTTTTGAGAATTTATCTCTGAGTGATAAAAGTACCCCTAGTACTTCTGTTGTGCCAGCGATGGCAACTTTGAAAGATTACATGTTCCCAACTAGGACCAACCGAGCTTCATGCATTAAATTGCCAGCCACTACGGCTAATTTTGAGATAAAACCTAGTATTCTTCAGATGATCCCTATATTCTTAGGAAAAGATGATGAGAACCCTTATTCCATATTAGGGACTTTGAGGAAATCTGTGGGACAATTAGAATAAAAGACCTTACTGATGAAGTCTTGAAACTTAAAATGTTTCCCTTTTCCTTGAGAGATAAAGCCAAGACCTGGCTTAACAACCTACCGTCTGAATCCATAGAAACGTGGCAGGAACTTATCGCTGCCTTCTATATGAAATTCTACCCTAAGCATAAAACTGCAGCTGTTAGGCAGAAAATTAGTTCTAGTGTGCAACAAGAGGGAGAGTCTCTTTATATGTTTTTAGAGCGATTCAATGATCTCCTATCTCAGTGTCCTCACCATGGATTTGATAATATGAAACTTGTACAGATTATTTATGATGGTTTAGACTATTCGACCAAAGCCATGGTTGAATCTATGTGCGCTGGTGAGTTCACTAGTAAAAATGCTGATGATGCTTTTACCTTCTTAGGAGCTATCGCTGAAAAATCCCAACAGTGGGAATCTTGTGTTGAACCCCAGACTCTTGGTCAATAGAAGTAGCACTAATATGGTAGATACGAGTTTTGCGTCAGATGCTAAGTTTGCTGCTTTATCCAGAAGGTTAGAAGCTTTAGAAATGGGTCAGACTAAAAATAGGTCCCTTGTTAAACCTAATAGAGCCTCTCAAGTCTCTAGTTGTGGAATAGAGCCCGATAATTCATTTTGGGAAGGTCAGGTTAGTGAAGAGCAAGCCCATGCTGTCTATAACAATGCTAGGTTTGAGAACCGTCAGAAGTTTGACCCATACTCAGAAACCTACAACCCTGGTTGGAGAAACCATCCTAATTTCTCTTGGTCTAAGGGCCAGAGTCAAGGCCAGTCTAGCAATTCTCAGCCTCCCCCAGGTTTTGGTTTTAAGAACTCTTCAGGTCAAACCCAGTTTCAGAACACTTCCGAGAAAAAGATCTCTACCTTAGAGGAAGCTATCACTATGTTAGTAAGTAACCATGACATGCTATGAAAGAACCACATGAGCTTTCAACAAGAAACTAGGCAGGAATTGAAGAATACTTCCCAGAGTCTTGCCAAGTTAGGACTTCAAGTAGGAAAAATAGATAAGTTTATAAGTGAGAGAGAAGATGGAAGGTTCCCTAGTCATACTGATCCTAACCCTAGAGGAGAGAAATCGTACAATCATGTGAATGCTGTCACGACCCTTAGGAGTGGAAAGAAAGTTGATAATAAGGTCGACATACCTGAAAGTGAACATGCTGTAGTTCACCCTTATGACCCAGAAAATGAGGAGACTGATAGAGTCTCTAAAGAGACCAATGAGGGTCATGTTGAGCCTCACTTTGTTCCCAGAGCCCCGTTTCCCCAGCTACTAGTTCCGAATAAGAGGGAGTCCAACTTTAATGATATATTGGAGGTTTTTAAGAAGGTTAATATCAACCTTCCATTATTAGATGCAATTAGGCAGATTCCCTCTTATGCCAAGTTCCTTAAGGACTTGTGTACGCGAAAGCGTAAGCTCAGTGTCCAGAAGAAAGCCTTCATAGCTAGTCATGTGAGTTCTATTATTCAGAATACCACTACTTCTAAGTATAAAGACCCAGGGTCCCCTACCATTGCTTGTACAACAGGTAAGTACCGTGTTGAGAAAGCGTTGCTTGACTTAGGAGCCAGTGTGAACTTACTTCCATACCATGTGTACCTCAAGCTAGGACTTGGTGAGATGAAACCTACCCAGATAACACTTCAGTTAGCTGATAGGTCCGTTAAAGTTCCTCGTGGTGTGATAGAGGATGTTCTCATAAAGGTTGACAAGTTTATTTATCCAGTGGATTTTAATATCCTAGATACCCAACCTGTCCCTGATCCAGAGAACCAAATACCAGTGATTTTAGGTCGCCCGTTTTTAGCCACGTCTAATGCGATCATAAACTGTCGAAATGGTATTATGAATCTATCTTTTGGTAATATGACTATTGAGTTGAATATTTTTAATGTCAATAAGCTACATTCTGAGCTAGATGACACGTGCATTGAAGAGGTCAACATGATAGGAACCTTAGTTCCGAAGTCTGTACCAAACACCGAATCGGAAGATCCATTAGAGAGTTGTCTAGCCCGTTTTAGCATGGATTTTGACGATGATAGCAACATTGAACAAGTAAATGCTCTGTTGGATTCTATTCCTATGTTAGATACTGATAGATGGAAATCTAGGTTTGAACCATTACTAGCTACCGAATCTACCTTAAGCCCTTATTTCGAAGAGCCTAAAGATCCTCCTAAGTTGGACCCCAATTATGCATTTGTAGGCCCATCTGAGATTTTGCCTATAACTTCCAATTTGGATAGTGATCATAAGATTAGGCCAGTAACCGTGCTTCAACACAATAAGGAAACTCTAGGGATGACCATAGAGGATATGAAACATATAAGTCCTATAGCTAGTATACCTCAAAAGAATTTAGAGGATGAACCACCTGATTATAACTCAGAGAAAGCAATTGACCTTTTTCAGGAACCGGATGGTCTAGAAATTAGGAATATTGTGACTAGTTTATCTAGAGACACCCAAAACTCTAAGTTTGGGGGTAGTGAACTAGAAGAAGCTCTAGAGTATTTTAAATACTCTCCGGATCCGGAAATTCAAGCCATAGTTAAAGGTCTTACGGAGAATAGTGATTACCCTAAATTTGGGGGTAGAGATTGTCAATTATCCCCAATAGAAGTCCCTAACTTGGGACTCAAGCCTAGTGCATCTGAGGTATCGCTTGAGTGTATTCAGACTCCACAACCTGATCCGCCTGATAAAGTCTAGGAAAAAATCCATATGTTAGAGGCCCGTTTTTCGTATGAATCTGTTTGCCGAGACACTCATATGAAGCCCAATTGCGCACTCCAGATAAATCCAGTTGTCTTGCGAGAAACTTTAGATCAGGTTGTGCTCTTTCTGCTCATTTTTCTGATCTTGACCATTTGTCTCCTATTAGTGGCAGTTCTATTTGGTCTTATGGACCCACAATTGTTTCGACTATTGGTATACGACTTTGGAAGGTGAAAATTCTTTTTGAGGTATTTGATGTCTAGCTAATGACTATAAATTTAGCATTTACTGGGAGGCTCCCGCGTTCATGTGATACGGTAATATCCTTCCTTATTTCTTTTCCCTCCAGTGGTAATAGTTTCTCCTTGCTCTTGCTTTTAATTTCATCTTTAGAACATTGAGGACAATGTAAGATTTAAGTTTTGGGGTGGGGAAGAAACACTTTTTGTCACCTTTTTGCAATAAATAAACTCCAGAGCCTAGAAATTTATGCCTATTGAGGATTGCACTAACTAATCTAAGTGGATGGAAGCATTTTGATTGTAGGAGTTTGAGGAACCAATCTGATTAGATGGAAACATCTAAAGAGTCTATTCATAAAAGCACAGAGCTCAGGTGTTAGAAATAACATGATAGTTTCACCAGATCTCGTTGAGTCCTTTTCACTTCTATTTTTATTTTATTTTGTTTTTAAACTATGTTTCTCTAAGTGATAGGTGGGGCCCACGATTCAAGTTGTTACCAATGCTAGGGTGAATTAGAGTGATTGAGATACCATGAAAAAAAAAGAAAAAAAAAAGTTGAAAAAGAAAAAGAGATGAAA